>NC_047662.1:14476087-14480801 GCF_011762505.2 Arvicanthis niloticus | reverse complement strand
GGTCAGAGTGGACTGGATTCAGATCCTATTTGCAGAGTCAGTCCATTCTACCTTGCACCGCTGAAGGCACAGAGGGTTGGGGGGGGGGGGGTCAAGACAATGGCAGACTGAGAGGAACGGCCCAGCCAGCTGGCGGGAGGGTGAAGGAAGGGCTTAGGTGGTGGTAGAGAAGTGGTCAGCCCCACCATCAGAGCCTGGCAGAGAAGAAGGGAGACAGTTCAGTGCGTTTATTATCATAAAGCCAAAGTTCCTGGAGAAATTGCTGCTTTCTCTCCGCTTCCACGGCCTGGCCTCGTCACCAACAAATGAAGAACAAATGAGACCATTTAGCCAGTAATTAAGCAGTAATGGCTCACTCAGGGTCTCACCAGGCAGGAATCAGCCAAGAAAGGACCTAAGTTTCAAGGAGGAACAGGGTGAAGGGAAGCCATTGATCAAGTTATCACCGAGATGGAGAATCATTAACCCCGGCTGGCCTGTGGGCTGGCTGCTCGCAACCAGGATGACATCCCAGCTCCACTCAGCCACCTCCCTTCCGACTCGGTGCGGAACCAGGACAGCTCTACAGTGAGAACTCGGGTTCCTTTAAGTTACTCCCTATGACTGGGACATATTCAAAATGCCCCCAAGGTGTCCTTGCCAGGACAACTGCCACAGATAGACGCACCTGAAGGAGGGTATCATGATTTGAATATGAAGTGCCCCCATCCCACTGCCGCCACCCAGGTCCTCATCTGGTTGCTCAGCTCGGGGGAGCTTTAAGAAGCAAGATGTGCTTGTTGGTACTAAGACCTGAGGGATGGGACATAAAGGGTACACCAGCTCTGCCTATGGCCTAGTTGCTTCTGGATCTCTCTGCTACATGCTCCAGCTGCCGGCAGACAGACTAACTTCCTCACCACAATGAACTGAAATCCACTCAAGTCAGAAGCCAAAAATAATTCCTTGCTTCCTGTGGTGGTTTTGAACAGGAATGGACCCCATAGATTCACGTGCTTGAGTGCTTGGCCCATAGAAAGTGGCACTGTTTGGACACATTGCCTTGTTGAAGTGGGCGTGGCCTTGTTGGATGTGAGCGTGGAAGTGCGTCACTGCGAGGACAGCTTTTGAGGTCTCATATATGTTCAAATCTGGCTAGTGCAACACCGTTCCCTTCTGCTGCCTTCAGATCAAGATGTAGATCTCAACTCCTTCCAGTACCATGTCTGCCTGCCACGCTGGCTGCCAGGCTTCCATGCGCCATGACAATAATGGGCTGGAGACCTCAGGAACTGTGAGGCAGCCCCCATTAAATGTTTCCTTTGTCATGGTGTCTGTTCACAACCGTGAAACCCAAACTAAGACACTTCCTTAAGTTGCTCTGTCCAGCATTTTGTCGCAGTCAAGGTCACTGCTGCCGGCAGGAGCAGCTGCCACTCATTGGGTGTTTCCTGGGTTCCGCACCTCTGCTAGGCTGTGCCAGGGTCTCTGCAGAAAGGCTCTGTTGCCATTCCAGATGGCTTTGAAAACAGGTCACAGGTATGGCTCAAGAAGTTGGCTCACGGCTCTTCAGAGACAGTGCTTGGACTCACTCTTGCATCAGACCAAAAAGCTTACCGTGTTGAGCATGCTGCCACCCAATGCCTGCCTACTGTGAGCCTTTTGGACCTCTCTGTCCCCTCGCCTGTGGTGGGTCTCCCCAAGACATAGTGTCACTTGAGTTCATGGCACCAATGTAGCTGCTGTCATTTTTCCACCATGTCAAAAAACAAAGACAAAACAAACAAACAAACAAACAAACAAACAAAAACAGTGTAGGACAAATCCAGAATTATAAGCACTCCTTTTGACAGCTCCCCCGACACCCGACACTGGGTTCCATGGGTCTGGGAAGTCAACACCTTGCCCTGGCTATTGCCTGTCTAATTCTAAAACAAGGGGCAGCCTGTGGTAAAATCCTGTGCTAGCTTAGGCACCCTCCATTCAAGCACACAATTAGCTGTCTCAAGGGGAACCATGACATGTCTTAGCAAGCTGCTCAAGGCAGGAACAGTGGCATGAAAGTCTGGAATGTGGGAGGCAGAGATGGGAGGAGGTAAAGAAGGAAAGAAAAGAGCAGACGGGGAGCCCCAGGGAGGAGGCCAGCAGCCTTCAATGTCAGGAGTGCTTCCGGGACCGTCAGGCAGCAGGCCCCTCAGCCTCAAGCAATACAGCCAGTGCCTTAAACACAACCCTGTGCCAGCACATCCATCATTCACTGTCACCTCATTGGTACATTTGTCTGCTGCACAAACAGTCAAATGAAACCTGGCAGAGGAAAGTAGGATCGTGCTCCCTACGGGAGGAGCAGGGAGGCCCAGAGCCCAGCAGACAGATCTTCAGTTGATGCACTGGGGAGAAAGTCCAACCAGTGAGACACTGGGGTGTGGCCTATGAGGGGACCTCGGGAGTCAGGAGCTGCTGACAAAGGATAGTCAGGGACAGGAGGCTGGCCTCTACTCAGACTCCTAGTGACCACAAATAATGGAAAGTGGGCCATGCCTCTTCCCCCTCCTTGTGGGACGCAGTCAGCGCTCATGGGCTCTGGCATCGACTCATGCAAATACAATCTTAGTCATGCCCAGTGGTCTGCGAGATCTTGGGCAAGTGGTTGGGCTTCTCTGAGATTTGGTTTCTTTTGGAAAAGGGGAAAGGTTTTGTTTGTTTTTTGACAGTACTGTCTCCTGGGGCTGCTGTAAAGAGTAAAGTCACAAGAAGGACTTTTTTCAGAATCTGACATGTGATAGACACCAAAGAAACACACGCACAAGTAGATCATCTCGTATGCCACATGCAAGATGCATATACACCCAACTTAGATAGATTTACCTCAAATTCAGCTGTGCATGCTTGCAAGCAGATAAACAGCCACAAGTATCAGTCACCGTGTAAAAATCATGTCATTAAGTCATAAATGTTGACACTTAAGGATGACAGGTACGCTGTAACTATTTATAAGTAACTGTTAGTGCTTTATCATTAAAAAAAAAAAACAAAAACCAAAAAACAAAAATCCACACAGGCTATCTCTGCATTTATTCAGCAGATAAAGTATTTGTGGGAATGGCCTTCATTTCCGGGTTTTGGCTTAATCAATCAAAAGACTGTGGGGCAGTGAAGACAGCTGGGGGAGGGGGAGTGCTCACTGCGCAGGTGTAAGGACCTGTGCTTATACTCAGTGCTCGAACTAAAGCCAGGCATAATGCTGTGCACCTATAAATCCAGCCCTGGAAAGGCTGAGACAGGATGAGCCCTAGGGGCTTGCTGGCTAGCCAATCAGTGAGTTCCATCTTCCGTGAGAGACCCTGCCTCAAAAAGTAAGGTGGAGAGTGACTGAGGAAGATGCCCAGTGCTAACCTCTGATTCTTTACCTGTAAGCACACACATACATGCACACACAAGCACATGCCTGCGCGTGCGCGCGCACACACACATGGACACAGACACAGACATGGAGTGGCTTAGGCACATCAGAGGTTTGTTTCACTGTACCCAGAAGCATGAAAACATGGCTGGATGGAACGTAAATGGAGACTAAAGTTGTAGAGAAGAGATTACAGAACTCTCAGGTAAGGAAAGCCCTGCATCTGTTCCCCTAGGAGTAGCAGGCATCTCCGCGGGGCACAGCCGTGTGACTCCAATCTGATTCCAGGTGGAAAGAGAAATGAGAGAGGTGTCATAGATGGCAGCGAGTCACACAGGGTCAAAGCTAATCCCTCCGCAATTCTATTCCGGTCTCTCTGATGACATCGAGGAGGGACCTCCCTTGGTGCAAGTCTCTCTTTCAGCTTGTTTTCATTATTCTCCCTTTGTAAGCAGCTGCCTCGTGCTCACAGCCTGCCCAAGCTCCAGGGTCTCGCCAGGACTTAATTAACACAGTTCCGTAGGGGATTTATTCCTGTGCATGGCAGCTCATCCTGGCTTTCTATTCACAGCCGTGAGAGGGAGTTTTCTTAGTAACTAAATGTATTAATGTGCTCAAAAATAGAGTGGATAAAAAGAAAACAAGAGTGCACGCGGTGTTCAGACGCGGCAGAAGTCAAGGAGGCAGTTTGAAGTGACAGCGAAGTGCCCTGCTGTAGATGAGATTTGGTCCCACAAGTGCCCGTGTCGGGGAGGTCCGGTTCCAGAGTGAGAAGTTTTAAGGGCACAGTGACTTTAAGAGGAGAGGCCTAGGACAGCCCAGTGGTTAAGTGCTTTCCATAAAAAGTGTCAGGACCTAAGTTCAGATCCCCAGAACCCTCATAAATGTGGGTTATGCTTTGCAGTCTGCCTGAAATTCCAGCCTTGGAAGGAAAGCAGGGGTTCCCCAGAGCAAGCTGACCAGTAAGATTAGCCAGCGTGGTGAGCTCTTGGTTTTACTGAGAGACCCTTCCTTAAAGAATGAGGTGAAAGAGGAAAAGAGGATGAGTCCTGATTCTTGCATGTGTGTGTGCACCCGTGCGTGTGTGTGTGTGTGTGTGTGTGTGCGCGCGCGCATGCACACACACACACACACACACACACACACACACACACACTTACTTCTTGTCTTGGGCCATCAGAGGAGCTGACTTTGCAGTATCTGTTTTGAAAGTTCTGGCCCATGCTGGGCCTGACCTTGCTTCCATACCTTCCAGACTCCCTGGCCACGGGCTTCTAGCAACACCTGGCCAATAGGAGGCCCCACTGGGAGCAGAGGCATCAAGGATGAGAG
>NC_047662.1:13443587-13531087 GCF_011762505.2 Arvicanthis niloticus | reverse complement strand
TGTTGGTATGAACTCACTGTGAATTTGTGTGTGTGTGTGTGTGTGTGCCCATGCATGTGTGTGTGGTGGGAAAATGAGGTCATGCGGGCAGCTGGAGCTAACGGTATCCAAACCACTGGAGCCACCAGAGGAGAGACAGACTTAAGGGGAGGGGGGCTGGGGGTAGGAGGCTAGGGAGGATGGGGAGGCTGGGGTATGCCTTAGGGGAGGTCCTAGAGAGGATGGGTTGGGTCTGGAGTGACCAGAGACTCCATAGCCCAGCAGAGTTGTGTCTGCAGGGAAGGAGCTTCACAGACACAGAGGATCCAGAGAAGACACTGTGGTTTCATTTTCTTATGGTTGGTGGCTCTCACCCAGGGGCCTGCTCCAAATGCCAAAAGATGACCCAGCCCAGGAGTGAAGGCTCTGTAGAGAAGACACCAGAGAGGCACTGGTCCCTGCTTCCTCTCCCGTGCAGGGTGACCACCATCCATCGTGACCACGGATCCCAAGAGAACAGACTCTTGGGAGACAGGCTTTAGTGACATAGCTCATTTAATGGGGGCGGGGGGCGAACAAAGGCCATTTAAACCTTTGGGGGTGAGTGGGGGCTCTCGGGGTGATTGTACATCACTGACCAGGGTAATGAAGTCAGCTGATTTGTATGAGGAGGAAGGAATCCCAGGTGCTGATGGACATGACCTTATAAGAGAAAGGAAGCTGGCCACCTGCTACGTAACCTCCTCCTGTGTGGCAAAGGTAGGGTGCTCTTGGCTACCAGCACCAGGACATGCAGGCCCGGGAGACGAGGAGGAGGTGATCCTGCCCTTGCCCATCTCAGGGTGAGGTTTCTGGGATTTGGTTACACCTTAAACCCACTCTTGCTCCAGGCCTGCTCCTCCGGGTCCCATGGCTCCCTGCACCCACACCCCCTTTTTTGTTTTATTTATTTATTTATTTATTTATTGTTTGTTTGTTTGTTTGTTTGTTTGTTTGTTTTTTGTTTGTTTGTTTGTTTTTTGGTTTTTCAAGACAGGGTTTCTCTGTGTAGTTCTGGCTGTCCTGGAACTCACTCTGTATACTAGGCTGGCCTCGAACTCAGAAATCCGCCTGCCTCTACCTCCCAAGTGCTGGGATTAAAGGCGTGTGCCACCACTGCCCCCTTTTTTGTCTTATAAAGGGGAAAATATCAGCACAGTCATCAGCCTCTAGGTTGGGAATGGTTTGGTATTGAACCAGAACCTGATTGACACTGATTCTTATAATGTTACTTATCTGTCCGTTTCAAAATTTGATGAGGCAGAGTGTCAGGGGGAAGGTCCCAAGGGCCAATGCAGAAACCAGGATGGAGAGGAGCCAATCCATGGGGGTGGAGGTAAGGGGGGATCTGAGTACCATGAGGTAAGGGTGCCTCCCTGGAGTTATCAACGCAGATCTTTGAGCTTTCTTCATATTTTCTTCCGCCAGTCCAGATTCACTGACATAGAAGCAACACCCCCCACACACACACACAAGAAAACGCACGCCCCTCACAGTTCAGCAGTCACTAAGTCCCAATGTCTTTGGTTCTGTAGAACACCCTGCCCCCCAGCCAAGCTTGAGAGGTGATCCGTTGCTGGAAAGACTAGCTGGAAAGACTGTTCTCTGTGGTGGGAGCCATGGCCTGGTCAAACTTATCCCGGAAGTGGCCGGCCAGAGCATGTTCAGACAAAGGCTGCTCCAATGGCTCCCGGGGAGACATTGAGACCCAGTCGGATGAGCAGAGGAATGAAGACTTCCCTTTTCTCTCAGCCCCTCCAGATGTAAAGTGAGTTCCTCCGGCTCAGAGAGATAAACTTGGGGAACAATTAATATGGGAGTGGAGAAACCTTGGAAAAGGAGGATTAGCGTGGGAACTGATGACGCTGTTATTGCACCAGACAGGAACAGGAGGGCTAACACTCACTGGCTTGGGGACAGTGATGTCACAGGAACGTGTAGGATGGGACCTCGAAGAGGGCTCTACAAGACAAAGGGCACGGAAAGAGGAATGTTTTGTAACTCGCTAATAGTAGCAGCTGCTGTCTTCGTTAGAGTTTACTGCTGTGAACAGACACCATGACCAAGGCAACTCTTCCAAGGACAACATTTAACTGGGGCTGGCTTACAGGTTCAGAGGTTCAGTTAGCATCAAGGCGGGAGCATGGCAGCATCCAGGAAGTCATGAGGCAGGAGGAGGTGAGAGTTCTACATCTTCATTTGAAGGCTGCTAGCAGAAGACTGACTTCCAGGCAATTGGGACGAGGGTCTGAAAAGCCCACACCCACAGTGACACACCTACTCCAACAAGGCCACACCCACTCCAAAAGGGCCACACCTTCTAATAGTGCCAATCCCTGGACCGAGAATATATAAACGGTAACAGCTGGCAGTGGCGGCTGGGAGAGAGAGATGCAGGAAAAGCATTGAGAGGAGGTACAGTGGGCTGTGAGGAAAAGGAGATCGGCTGGATACTGGATGTGTCGTAGCCAGGAGAGGGTGGCTTGAACCTCCTTTTGATTCTTCTGTTGAAGGATGTTAACAAGTTGGTCAGTGGAGGCAGGGACGAGCTGGCAGGAGATGTGTGCATTTGCCACTGGGTATTTGGCGTAGCTGTTAGGGTAGGGTTTGCACATGACTCCCATTCCCTATGGGTCATCCCAGGGATGGCCAATGGAAAGCTGAGCATGGGAGCACTAAGGTTGGTGAGCATGGTGCCATCGTGGCTGGTGGATTCACTTCCCGAATCTCCAATATCTGCAACCTCCGTATAGGGAGGCCTCACGGAGGTCATCAACCATTGTGTGTTAAGGAAAGCAGAGGAAAGGCTGGGGGCGGCGGAGATAGAGTCGGGTGTAAGGGGATCCCAGTCCTGGTCTGGCATCCTTCAAGTGGGTAATCCTGGGCTCCCATGACTTCTTTGTGTCCCTTGCGGGACACAATGAGTCTCCAGTGGTGGGTACTGGAACAGTGAGGAAGAGGCTGGGTGGCAGCCCAGTTAAAATGAACAATAGCAAAAACAGAATAGAGGGGGCCTGTGGAGGGAACGTGGCCTGGGCGGTGCCCAACCAGTGCCACCTTCCAGGAGAATCTGGTTGTCCCATCTGGGGCCTCCTTTGCCTCCTCAGTCCTTGAGCCACCAGTGAGAAGCTGGCCATCTTCTTGGTCAGAGGGGTGGTGTCAGGCATTTCTGGTGGGACCCAAATAAGTCTGGGCTGCTCCCGAGGAAAGACACAAACAAAGCCTTCTGGTCGCAAAGGAGGTGACTGGGCCCTTCAGCTGCCTATACTTGGTCAGTTAGGTGAAATCCTAGGCGGAGCAAGGCAGGAAGAAGTCCCAAGGGGATGGAGACCTCAAACAGCATACCCAGGGAAGGTGTCTGGTCCCATCAGCTGTCCCTCCCTTGTTCCACCCTCCCCCCACCATCCCAAACTCCCATAACCCAGCTTCCCTCCCCACCTTCCCCCCACACCTCCCTCCCCTCCCACCCACCATCCCCACCTCAAGCAGCACACCTAAGGAACAAGCTTGGCTGGTCCCTTCAGCTGTCGTTCCCACCCCCCCCCCAACATCTCTGCCCCCACCACATGCCCCCTCTCTCCCATTTCCCCACCCGGATCAGGAACCTGCAAGGCTGGAAGGCTACAGGGAGTGGAGACCTCAAGCAGCAAGTGAGACAGGTTTAACTGAGACAGCTGGTTTAATTTGGGGCAAGGGCTAGGTAAACCTTCCAGAGCTGAGTAGGGTCTGTCGGGTGAGTGTAGGTCATTGGCCACGGCCAGGGTCTGAGGACGCCTCATTTGCATGAGGAGGAATTGCAGGTGCTGCTGGACAGGACCATTTAAGCCCAGAGGAAGTTTAACCTGGCTACTGGTTACATGACCTCCTCCAGCGGGACAGAGGTAGGGGGCACAGGGCTTTATGCAGGCTTGGGCAGGGCGGGGACAGTGATCCTACCCCTGCCCATCTCAGGATGAGATTTCCAGAGTTTGGACACTTCTTGACCCTACTCCTGCTCCAGGCCTGCTCCCTCCTGCATTATGGCTCCCTGGCCTCATAAGACAAGGGTTGGGGGTGGGGAGAGGTGGGGTATGGGGTGGTGCAGGGTTGGGGAGGGCGAGGGAGTGGGGAGCAGAAAGAGATGTCAGATGCAGCAGTAAGAAACCGAGAGGGCTGGTGAGATGGCTAAGCAGGGGGTGTTGACTGCTGCCAAGCCTCAGGACCTGCCTGAGAGGGGACTCTCTTAATGTGTCCTCTAACCTCTACCTGTGCCTGCATGTGTGTGCATCACACAGACGCACACAAACATGGACACAAATAAAATAAATAAATGTATTTTTTAAGAATGTAAAAACACGTAAATAAATAAATAAATAAAGTGACCGGAGCCAGGCTTAGCTGGTCCGACACAGGCAGAACTGGGCCAGGGACAGGCTGTCCACTACTCTTTGGCCACATCCCAGCCACTGTTCCTCCCTTTCTCCCTCCTTCCTTCCCTCCCTCCCTCTCTCCCTCCCTCCCTCCCTCCCTCCTTTCTCCCTCCCTCCCTCCTTTCTTTCCTTTTCTCCCTCCCTCCCTCCCTCCCTCCCTCCCTCCCTCCCTCCCTCCTTTCTTTCTTTCTTTCTTTCTTTCCCTCAGACAAGCGGAATGAACCCCAGGTCTGCCTTGAACTTGCTATACACCCCCCAAGATGACTTTCAGCTCCTGATCATCCTGCTTCCACTTTCCAAATGCTGAGATCACAAATGTTCCTGGCCATACCACCCCACCTCTTGCCAGCCCTGCTTTAACCCTGCAGTCAGCTCCTGGGCGTGGCTTCATGGTGCCTCTGGGCGTGGCTTCATGGTGCCTCTGGGCGTGGCTTCATGGTGCCTCTGGGCGTGGCTTCATGGTGCCTCTGCACTTCAGTATGCCCTCTATGATCTCTTCTTTTCTTGCTAAGCAGAAAAGTTTCAACTACAGGAAGCCCTGCTTCCTCAGAGGGAATGTTTGGCTCTGTGTAGAGGCTTTTCCTCACAACTGGGGCTGAGGTGGCGCTCCCTCTGTGTTCTTACTAAACCTGGAGATCTGCAGCCGCTGAAACTCAAGCAGTAAAGACTGACTCAGTAAGCCAGGCAGAGGCAGAGGCAGGCAGATCTCTTGAGTTCCAGGCCAGCCTGGTCTACAGAGCGCATTGCAGGACAGACAGGACTATACAGAGAAACCAAAAATAATTTACACGGACACCACACACACACACACACACACACACCATAACACACACACACGCCACTCACACATATAACAGACACATACAGAAGCCACAAACCACGCTTACATACACAGATACACAGATACACAGATACACAGATACACACACACACACACACGCCATCTCTCAGACAACAATATTTACCTTTTAAAGATGCCCAGCCAGTGCTGTAGCTGAGAGAGGGTGTAGAACACCTGTCTAGCCCATGTGAGACCCCAATCTACTTTCTTTCTCTAGGATTTTTCTAGTCTAGCCCGTTCCTCCCTCCCATGAAGGGTCTACAGTGTTTCTTCCTTCCTGTGGCCAACCAGGAAGCCTAAAACCAAAGGGCCTGGTCAGAGCAGTGACATCTGTGAGCCAGACAGATTCCTTGACAGGAGAGGAACTCCATGATGTTTGGGTACTTGGCCCATGCGTCGTGAAGCAGTGAGCAAGAGAAGCCACCTTGCGCCACTCTGGTGTGTTAGAGGCTCAGTGAATGCAGCTTTTAACTCCAGCAAATGTGTGAAGAACCGTGGGATGGGTGGGATGGGTGGGATGGGTGGAAGTGAGGCCTACAGCATGCGACATTCACAAGCCCGAGCTTCCCAAGGCCACTCGTGCTGTCTCAGAACCTGCTTCGGTCTGCGGCGTTCAGCGTTGTTTGCTTTGGGTCCTGGGTGTTGTACCTGGGGCTTAGCTCAGGCTAGACTGCAACTACATCCCCAACCTCCTTTTCACTTTTTGTTTAGGCAAGTGTCTCATAAAGTTGCCAGGCTAGCCTTGAACTCTATAGCCCTGGAAGGTTTGAAGTGTCAAGGTTCCAGACTCCTCAGTATCTGTGCTTAGAGACTAGTGTCACCAAGCCAGGCTGCTCTTGTTCAGTGGTTTAGTGTGCGTGTGTGTGTGTGTGTGTGTGTGCATGTCTGTGTGTGTGTGTGTGTCTGTGTATGTGAGTTTGGGTCTCTGTGTGTGAGTAGTGTGTGTGTGTGAATATGTGTGTGTATGTAAGTTTGGGTTTGTGTGTGAGTATGGGCCTGTCTCTGTGTGTGTATGAGTATGTGTCTCTGTGTGTGTCTGAGTGTGTGTATAAGTGTGTTTGTCTCTCTGTGTAAGTGTGGGTCTGTGTGTGTGTGTTTGTCTCTGTGTGAGTGTGAGTCTATGTGTGTCTGAATAAGTGATATATGTTTGTGGTGTCTGTGTGTGGGTTATGATGTGTGTGTGCCTGTGTGTGTTATATACACATGTAGTGTCTGTGTATGTGTTATGCTATGTGTGTAAGTGTGTATGTGTGTATGAGTTACTGTTTATATTTGTGTATGAGTATGTATGACATATATATACATATATATATATATGGAGAGAGAGAGAGAGAGAGAGAGAGAGAGAGAGAGAGAGAGAGAGAGTTTTATCATACGTGTGGTACATGTATGTGGAAGGCAGAGGACAGTCCTTACAAGTTGGGTCTGTGCCTCTACCAGGCAGGATCTAGGAATCCAGCTTAGTTCTTCAGGCCTGGGTAACAAGCCCCCTTACTCATCTGGGCCAACATCCTCCGGCCTGGATTTTGTTATTGAGACAGGGTTTCACTCCATCACCTGTAGTAGCCTGGAACTTTCTGTCCTCCTGCCTCAGCTTCCCAAGTGCTGGATCACAGGTGTGTGACCCACCCGCAGGTGCCTAAGCTTTACCTGAACATGTTTCCGTTCTCTGAGGTACTTCAGGGGGAGGAGCTGCTTGACGCTGTGGGACCACATGTCAGTTTCCAAAATGGTGGCCCACTTTCCATCCTATCTTGATAGAAAGGGTTTCTGTCCCCACAGACTCAGCGACGCTTGTTATTGCCTGTCGCTTTGGTTGCCGCCATTTTAGTGGGTGTGAAATGGAATGTCACTGTGGTTTACCATCCCTAGTGACTAATGACATTGTCTTCACTCAGACTTCGGTAACAAAAAATACCACAGATTGGGTGACTCAGATGACAGAAGCAGATTTCTCACACGTGGGACAGCGAGATGGCTCTTCGGGGAAATACACTGAATGACAAGCTTAATGACCTGAGTTTGATCCCCAGGAGTCACATGGAGGAAGGAGAGGAGCCCCCAAAGTTGTCATTCAGCTTCCAAATGTACATAATAAACAAACAAACAAATGTATTTGATGAATATCCTCAGACTCTGGAAAGCTGTAAATCCAAGATGAGGTGGGATTAGAGCTAGCTCTGTGAGGGACCTCCCCCTGGTGTGCATTCAATTCTCTTCTTGCTGGATGCTCCAGCGATGGAGGAGGGAGGGGATCATATGCCTTCTTTTGATGTCAATATAGTTTGGAGACTCCCTCCCCCACTTTGGGCTTTTCGAAACAGGGTTTCTCTCTGCAGCTCTGGGTGTCCTGGACTCGAATTCACAGAGATCCACCTGCCTCTGCTTCCTGAGTGATGGGATTAACGGTATGTCCTACCAAGCTCGGCTTGGAGACAAATTTTCTTGTAGTTGAGAATGACCTTGGATTTCCAGACCTTCACCTCCCAAGTGCTGGGATTGTAAACCAGAGCAGTGACACCCTGCTCTCACATGCCTGAGATATAGGGCAGTAATTGTAGCCCTGAGGGCCTCGTTCTCCTTGTGAGTGGATGGTGACTACCATGCAGGTGGACAGGAGAGAGAGAAAGCTTTGTTGTTGTGTGTGTGAGGTATATCCAGTTGCCCTAGCACAATCTGTTAAAACCTACCCCCACCACACACACACACACACACACACACACACACACACACACGGAATTTTCCTAATGTCTTGCTAAACAGGGTTGGAGAGCTGGCTCATAGGTTCAAAGCACTTGCTGCTCTGAGAGAGAGAGAGAGAGAGAGAGAGAGAGAGAGAGAGAGAGAGAGAGAGAGGAGACTCAAAGTTCAGCTCCCAGCACCCACATGGCCGCTCCTAACCTTCTGTAACTCCAATCCCAGGGGATTTGATAGCCTCTTCTGGCCTCCAAGGACACCAGACACACACGTGGCACACAGCATGTGGTACACAGACTTAAATGCAGGTAAAGCATAAACAAGGTTTTAAAAACTTGAGTCTTGGGCAGGCAGGAGAGCTGGCTTGGGGGCTTGGAGCCTGTGTTGCTCTTTCAGAGGACCCCGGTTCGGTTGCCAGCTTCTACCTGATAGTTCATAACCATCCGTAACTTCAACTCTAAGGGATCTGATCCCTTCTTTTGTCCTCCACGGGCACGGGGCATGTGTGTGGTACACATATATACCTAGAAACAAGATATTCATATATGTAAAATAAAATTAAGTAAATTTAAAAAAAAAATTATTGGAGCTTGGGATTTAGGTTTTCCTCAGCAGTGATGTGGAGCCCAGAGACAGGTTTGTTACTCGAAAGCCCCATTCAAAATGATTACCTCACACTAGCTTGTCCTTACCTTTGCCCAGGTTATGCCTCAGCCAGCACCTGTATAACTACTTCTGACACCTTAGTCTCTAAAGCCCTACAAGTGACCACGTCAACGGTGGACTGAAGGCCCCTTGCTCTCGGTCCCCTGAGGAGCTCTCTGGTCTACAGTCCGCAGTCTCACTCAGTGTCAGGTACTCACATGGTGCCACTGTAAACCAGGCTCCTCACGGGCACCGGGAATTCAGCGGTGACTAACACAGGCCGCCCCAGACCCCACACACATACCAGGGAGATAACAGACCGGAAGCTATAAGCCATCTCGGCCAAGGTTGAGGAACCTTGCAATCAGGATCCTATCAGGGAAAGCTTCCTGGAGGAAGCAAGTTAAGCCGAGCCTGCAAGAATGAGGAACAATCACCAGGCAAACAGGGTTGCAGGAGGGAGAGGCAGTCCAGGCAAAGGAACCAGCATTTCTCAATGCACTGGAGAGAAGGTGGCTGGGTGGAGGGAAGGTGCGGGAGACGGTCTGTACCCTGTCAAACTTTAAGAATCCTGCTTTCTTCCTCTAGACAGGGTTGGGTGGAGGATCCAGGCTCCAAGGAACTCCAGTTCTCTTGATCTCTACACTGGGCCCTTCCTTTCTGGAAAGGTCACAGTCCTTGGCTCACACGTGGGTCCCATAGCTAGACTCCTTCCTTCCCTCTTGCCCAGGGCAAAGTGGAGGACGCCACATCCCCTGAAGGATTTAGAGCTGAAAGAACTTACAGAAAGGTTTCTTCCTTCACCACCCCCTGCCACAGCGTCCTCATCCTGCAACGAGCCCCGAGGCTCTGCCTGGCTTTCCTGTGGCACCTCCGCTCCGTCCTGTTTGCCTTGGACGTGGGCCCTGATCTAGGAACAAGGAGGAACACGGAGGAAGGACATAGCCCTGAACCCTGATCTCGTAGCAAAGATTTCCACCATACTGCTTCCCCAGTCAGGAGTCTGGTGACTGAAGACATGAGACTCACCTAACCCTTCCTCTGCTCTTCAGTTCAACCTAGGGTCAACGTGGGCTAACCTTCTCAGGGGCATTGTCAAGAAGGGGAGGCCAGATTCCCACCTGCCTACTCCAGGGTATAAAGCGAGGACTCAAGAGGCAGAGCCAGGTGGGAAGCCAGTTAACAATCACTTATCTTAACCCCACCCTGCCCATTGTGTGGATGGAAAAACTAAGGTGCAGATTGTGAGACAAAGGAGGCAGAGGCAAAAGAGAGCCAGATCTCCAGACTAAGAGCCTTCTGCTCTGTCCTCTCCTCTGGTCTCTCAATGCACGCAGACATGTAATGTTTGCAGGGGACAAGGCCTGCCGTGGGAACCAGGGGCCCAGCAGGAGTGTCACACCTCATGTTTAGTCTTAGGTGGCCAGGGACTGGCAGGTGTTGTAGGGACAGCCCTCTTGTCTCAGATCTTGGAAATGGGCCTCCTGGCAGCGGTAGAGATTAAGGTTCCTCCCAGGCTCCGTCACGCTTCACTGGAGGCTGACACTTCGCTGGCTTCCAGCTCCAAAAACATCAACAAAATGGGACCCAACAAAACAGGTCCTATTTGGTCGTAGGACCGTGTCTGTGTCTTGTCGCTTGGAACTCAGGGAACGCGCACCTGGAAAACTCGGGGTGTCTGAACCCCCTTTGAAAGGACTTAGACAACCTAGGCTTGACGGGGTGCTTTGGGGGTGTAAGGAAATGGAGCTTTGCTCTGGGTCAGGGGTCATCGCGGAGCAGAGGTGACTCTGACTGGGGATCTTAGAGATTTTTTTTTTATCTAAAAGGAAAAGCCATGAAGTGAAGCTTAAACCACGACTGTCACCCATTCAGCCAGGAGAGGGGATGTTGGCATCCATGTTGATCTCAGGGGGACCCTTCTGACATTTTCCATTCAAAAGGAGAACCACTGGATGCTATGGGGGAGCAGGTCCCAGCCAGGTAGACAGACTTGCTCTGTGGCTGCAAAGGAAGTTGACCTGAATTCAAATCCTAAGGCTTTCCCTTGGATGAGGCTTGCGCCCCGACATGCCCTGCAGGTTTATTCTTTCATCAACATCGAAGGAACACTCATTTTATGCCAAGACCCAAGTGTCCGTGCCTTAATTCTCTGTGCTCAGTTTGTCTGTCTGGGAAATGGGAACAATATTGGTACCTGAGATAGATGAGGGCCTAGTGCACTGCTCTGAATTGCTGTGGTTAAACACTGGGTATCAAGTGTGGAACCATGCTGGTCTGTACCATCACAGACTTTATTATAGAGAGGCAAGGGCGGGGCGACTCAGGAGAACAAGTCTTGCTATTCCTTGTCCTGGTCTAGAGACCTGAGACCCCAGGGGTTGCCCACACAGGCCTGGGCTGCATAGACCAGGACCTGGGGGTCCCAGGGTCCTGCCCTTCCCCGGGTCCATCTTTCTTTAACTCCCCAAAGACTGTACCAGGGACATAGCAAGGAGGGGAGGGCATATCTTGAGATAAGCAGCCAGCCCCTGACAACATTCAGGCCCAGGACTGACTACTCCAGGAGGGAGGCTGCTGTTTCTAACTTCTGCACACCGCAGGGCCCTGCAGAACTGTTGTCTGGTAGTTCTGCAGTTTCTCCAAACACAGCCCAGGGAGCTGCTGGGGCCCAGAGGCAGAGAGGGCACAGGCTGTGGGGGCGGAGGAGGGCATGTACCATCCTGCCTTCTGCATGCATGGAGGAGGGGGTGGTTACAGGGCATCGTGAGACCGGCGTAGAAGGAAGTTGTGTATCTGTTGGAGATGGCAGAGGCAGCGCCCAGGACAGGGGGCTGCATGATGTGGGCAGCGAGGGAGGGTAGGTACTCATTGTGCCCCTGAATGGGTAGGTGTGGAGATGAGTGGGGGTGGCACTCTGGCAGGAGGGTGGGGGCCTGTACTTAGTGCATGTGTGGGGCTCCAGCCTTGGTTGCTGGGCCTGGGTTCGGAAGTTAAATTGGCCTGGGTCAGTTTCTATTTGAGCTCTGTCCTGGCTGTGTGATCTTGGCCAGGTCATTTACCCTCTCTGAGCTTTATTCATCTGCTCCAGGGTTGTACCCTGACCGGGGCTGGGCAGATGGTTTAGCACTTGATGCTCTTTCAGAAGGCCTAAGTTTCCTTCCCAGAACCCACATCAGGAAGCTCACAACTGTCGACATCTCCTGCTTCAGGGATCCAACTGCCACTGGCCCCTGTGTACAAATGTGGCAACACACACACACACACACACACACACACGCACTCATGCACGCTTGCACACATGTGTGCTCACACACATATTTTAAAAAGCATTTAATAAAAAAAACCCAAAGTCTTCTATTTGATTCTGTGTGGTGGTGCGTCCTTTTGATCCAAGTACTTGAAGAAGAGGCAGGCAGACCTCTGTGAGTTCAAGGTTAGCCTGGTCTACAGAGTGAGTTCCAGGACAACAAGGGCTACACAGAGAAACACTGTCAAAAAAAAAAATACCCTATAAACAAAAAAAAACCCCAAACTAAAAACCAAGCACACCCCAAGACAGGCAAGGACAGAACAGACAAGTTATCAATATCTGCAGCTCTAAATGGAAGTAGAGCCGGGCGGTGGTGGCACACGCCTTTAATCCCAGCACTTGGGAGGCAGAGGCAGGCGGATTTCTGAGCTTGAGGCCAGCCTGGTCTACAGAGTGAGTTCTAAGACAGCCAGGGTTCTAAAGAAACCCTGTCTTGAAAAAACCAAAAATAAAATAAAATTAATTAATTAATTAATGGAACTAGGAACCAGAAGGCCCTGCCCAAGGCATGCTCCAGCTCCCATAATGCCCTTGTTCTATCTGGGGATAGGACTTGGAACAAGTGGCCCAAGGCTTCCAGGCTTTTGGGGGAATGGAGGGCCACACTAGCACGTCAACTAGGGGTCTGGAAGACGAAGATGATCTACCTCACCCCACGCCATCCGTGACGCCCCTACACGTCCAGTGTGGGTACAGGTGTGGGATGCAAACTCCTCTAACAAGTTGGGACACCCTTTGTCCCAGGGGTGGGGCCCCAGGGAGGGGGCCGGGGGAAAAGGTAGAGGAGGCAGCTGCCAGCTTCCCACTTCCCTGGTGTTTACACCCAAGCGATGAGCTGGCTCCTGGCTTCAGTGTCTTCTCACCTGGCCAGGTGTGCCAGGGCAGGCTGACTGGCTGGCTTCTGCCCGGTTCCAGTTGGAATTCAAGGCCCTGTTCTGCTGGGTGTAGACACCAGAGGGGACCAGAGTGGGTCCATTGAAGACCCACTGGTGTGGCAGAGAGCATGCTGCAGTTGCCACGAAAGGCAGGCAGGCAGAGCCGGGTACCCCTGGGGCCTAAGGCATGAGGCATGTAGAAATGGGGTTGGTAGGTTTTCATCCACACCAGTGGGGCAGATGAGTTATCTATCACTGGACAGGAATAACCCAGGTTAGACCCTAGAGGGTCACTGCACCAAGGAAGATTGCTGGGGTTAAGAGAGGAGCCTGATACCTTTTGGTGCCTGCCTCTGGTGAGGGCGTGATGGGAAAAGAGGTCAGAAGACACCGGAGGAGAGGGCTCAGGCCACGAGGTGGCCATACCCTGTATCCACCACTGGCCATTCCTCTCTCAGTGCCGACACTGCAGGTGTGCTAGCTAGTTGGATGTTAAGCTGACGTAAGCTAGAGTTATTGGAAGAAGGGAACAAACCTCAAAATGCCTCCATGAGAGCTGACTGTAGGGCGTTTTCTTATCAACGGTTGGAAGAGAGCCCAGCCCGTTGTGGAAGGTGCCATCCCGGGACTGGTGGTCCCTAGGGAAGCAGACTGATCGAGCTAGGAAGCAGAGTCCATGACCTCTGCAGCAGCCCCTGATACCAGGCTCCTGCCCTGCTTGAGCTTCCATCCGGGCTGCTTTTTTTCGAGACAGAGTTTCTCTGTATAACCCTGGCTGTCCTGGAACTCACTCTGTAGACCAGGCTGGCCTCGAACTCAGAAATCCGCCTGCCTCTGCCTCCCAAGTCGGGCTGCTTTTGATGATGAACTGTGATATGGAAGTGTGGGGGAAATTAACCCTTTCCTGCTCAAGTTGCTTTTGGTTATGGTGTTTGACCACAGCAATAGTACCCCTGACTAAGACACTGGGCTTGGTGCCTTAAAATGATAGGGTAATCCTAAATCCCTTTAACCCACTGGTTCTCAGCCTTCTAACACTGTGACCCTTCAATAAAGTTCCTCCTGTTGTGGTGACCCCCAACCATAAGATTATTTTTGTTGCTACTTCACAACTGTAGTTTTGATACTGGTGTGAATCCTAATGTAAATCTCGGATATGCAGGATGTTTGACAGGTGACGACCCGGGGAGGGGGTCGCGACCCACAGATTGAGAACCACTGCCTTAACCCACCAGCGACTAATTTTCTCCTTCTGTATCTGCCTCTTGGGGCTGCTCAAGGCAAGCAGTGTCTGCTTGCTGTCAAACATACAAAACGCCATGGCCCTGCCTCAGACTCACTAATTCCTGCCATTAGTCCCTTGAGGCAGCACCAACCAAGTGAGGCCTATTTTACAGACAAGTAACTGGAGAGCTGGAGAGACCCAGGTAAAGCAGGATATGTTGGTGCTGGTGTCTTCCCTACAGTGTGGCTGCAGATATGGGGTTGTGGCACCGCCATCTTGGGCAGTTCTAGGAACCTGGCAGAGATCCTCTCCTGGTCACCCTTCCTGGAGTTCATTTCCTCAAACCACGGGTCTCCACAGCAGAGTCAGCTCCTACTGCCAAGGACATGGGAGCGCTAATGTCCTGGCTCATGCCCAGTGTGCACCATGACCAGCTTCCAGGGCTGCCTCAGGCCTTAGGACCTTCCCCAAAGTCCAGCTTCCTTGCTGGCCCTCTCACGTCCAGGAAGGCTGGTGCTTTGACATTAGCCTCGGAGCTGTGCCGTGTGCCAGGTTCAGGGTGCTCTTAGCCTACAGAATTAGCGCTGGCGCGTTCAGGGAAGGAGGTGGGAGGTCCCTTAGGTTTTGAGCCGGTTCCTCTGGTTCCACCCTCCCCATGCCTTCATGCATAAAATGATCGGTAAGTCATCACGGAGGAAGTGTACTTAGCAGCCACAAAGAAGAGGGATCCCTAGGGGGCCCGAACAAGGACTCCCGCCCCCATGCCTGCACATCAAACCTGACTTTGTCTTCCCCCAGTTCCATGTAGATGCCTAAATAGGCTGTCTTCTCTTGCCTGGGTCTTCCCCGCTGCATCTGGCTTCTGGCCACTAGTCTGTGCCCTTTCCCCAAGCCTCACCTGTCACCTCCTCCTGTGATGTACCATCAATGGCTTCCCTTTGCCCCCTGGTAGTTTTGGCAATCTGTCTCCTCTCTGCGGTTCCTGGCTTCCTTGGGCCTGCGGGCCCTTTTCACGGCTGGTTTCCTGGCTCTGAGTCAGGCTCCGGTGATAGCAGTGGAGCCCCAGGGGGCTTCCACATGGCTCTGAGTTCCAGGGCGAGGAAATCCCAGCCCCTGTGCCTTGAGCCTCTGTAGCCAAAGTAACCAACGTACCCAGCAGCCCTCAGACAGACCTGAGCCTTTCTCCTCACAAACCAGGGCCTAAGAAAGCCAGGGTGCTACATAGGTCATGCCAGGGTTATGTGCGCCCACTGGCTTCATTGCTCACCCACGTTCCCCACGGCTCCCCAAAGCCCTGCAGCTTGGGCATACAGTGAGCCTTCCAGCCACCCCCTCACAGGCAGGGAACAAGCCCTGAGCCTCCCAGCCTTGTCTGGGGAAAAGCGGCCCTCAGCCACTCCTTTCTCCAGGCAGGGAGGCCTCCACCCAAGGCCCCACTACAGGTTGTTTTCCAGGCTCAGGCCTGGTTCAGCCTCTAGGGCCTGCCAGTCACGTAGCCAAACTCGTTCCTCCTCTCTGCGGCCCAGGGTGCTGAGCACAGCAGTTTCCTGCTTGAGAGTGCACAATGGAGGCTGCACCAAGGGACCCACCCTGGGGTGGCGCCAGCCCAGAAGACTCTGGCAGGAGGCGACTGCTGTGTGACCTCGGACAGGGCCACACCTTCTCTGGGCTTGGTTGTCCCTCATGAGAAGTGAGGGGGTGAGAATTGGTCCGATCAATAACAGCACCTTCAGACTTTCCCTGACTGCTAAGGACATGTCAGATCCTTCAGGAGATGAGACAGGAGGACAGGAGGGCACCTGGCTGCTACCAACCTCTCAGTCAATTATCATCATGATTATGAGGGGGCACGAGCTGCAGCATAGGTGTGGGGGGAAAAGGACCACTTGGGGTCTGTTCTCTTCTTCCCCCTTTGTTCCAGTACCTTTCCCACTGAGCCATTCTATCTATCTATCTATCTATCTATCTATCTATCTAGTATCTATCATCTATCTATTGCTCTATCTATCTATCTATCTATCTATCATGTATCTATCATCTATCTATTGCTCTATCTATCTATCTATCTGTCTGTCTGTCTGTCTGTCTATCATGTATCTATCATGCATCTATCATCTATCTATTGCTCTGTCTATCTATCTATCAATCTGTCTATCTCTCTGTCTATCCATCTATCTGTTTTTTTATCCTTTGATACGTATGCTTCATTGGAGGCTATTCACATTCTGTCTCAAAGCCGAAATATCCTTAGAGCGCAGTACCCAGACTAAGCAGATATGAGATATGTTTATCACCTACAAAGTTACAAAAGAGACTCCAGGGCTGGAGAGATGGCTCAGCGGTTAGGAGCACTGACTGCTCTTCCAGAGGTCCTGAGTTCAATTCCCAGCAACCACATGGTGGCTCACAACCATCTGTAATGGGATCCGATGCCCTCTTCTAGTGTGTCTGAAGACAGCTGCAGAGTACTCATAAACCTAAAATAAATAAATAAATAAATAAATAAATAAATAAATCTTTACAAAAAAAAAAAGAGAGAGAGAGAGAGAGAGAGACTCCAGTTCAAGCGGACAGAACATAAACTAGATTTAAAGCACTGCATTAAAAATACCACAAATAACATATCTGGGTAACTACAATAGACGTTCTATTTGGAAGACTTAACGCTACAGAGAATGGAAAATGCTTGATGCTTACTCGGTCATCGTTCTGCTGCTGCTTTCACTCTGAGATACTCTTCTTCATAGGGCGGCAGCCGTATCTTTGTGACTAAAAGCCCAACTCTTAGGCTAATTAAAGAAATACAGAGTTTTGTTTAAAATATTTTAAACACCTGTAATAAACTACAGAATTTGCCAAGGATAGACGTACTCTGGTTAGCAACCCAGAGGGTTTAAATATGAATGCGATCCATAAGAACAGCAACAACAACAAAAATAGAACATTTTTTTTCTCAATAAGAATAGGCCAGTTGCTAGAAGATATCATTCTGTGAAGACATTATTTTAAAGCCCTAGTCAAAGACGCCTGTGGAATTTGCCACTAGGTTTCTATTTTGCCTGGAGAACCTTAGGAAAAGCAGTCCTGACAGAACAGAATGACATTTGCAGAGTGTAATACTGGAGTGAGAGAACTGAGGTTGATGGCCACAGTCACATTCCTGTGTTACATCTTAATGATTAATAAACTGTTACATCTCAATTATTCATACGGCTCATCGGTCCGTTAACATAAAGATAGAAAACAGCATCTCGAAATTTCTCATTCCATGTTCAGAGACAAACAGCTTAACCGTTCTTCCCACTATTTTCTGGAGGCAAGTCCTTGTTTACAGTGTGATGGTGATCACACGCTGGTAGATCCCAAAGCTGCTGTATCAAGAGGATGCTGAGGCCATCACTGTACAGCGTGTGGAAGAGGATGCTGAGGCCATCACTGTACAGCGTGTGGAAGACGATGCTGAGGCCATCACTGTACAGCGTGTGGAAGAGGATGCTGAGGCCATCACTGTACAGGGTATGGAAGAGGATACTGAGGCCATCACTGTACAGCGTATGGAAGAGGATGCTAAGGCATCACTGTACAGTGTATGGAAGAGGATGCTGAGGCCATCACTGTACAGTGTGTGGAAGACGATGCTGAGGCCATCACTGTACAGTGTATGGAAGACGATGCTGAGGCATCACTGTACAGTGTGTGGAAGACGATGCTGAGGCCATCACTGTACAGTGTATGGAAGAGGATGCTGAGGCCATCACTGTACAGCGTGTGGAAGAGGATGCTAAGGCATCACTGTACAGTGTGTGGAAGACGATGCTGAGGCCATCACTGTACAGTGTATGGAAGAGGATGCTGAGGCCATCACTGTACAGCGTGTGGAAGAGGATACTGAGGCCATCACTGTACAGCGTGTGGAAGACGATGCTGAGGCCATCACTGTACAGTGTATGGAAGAGGATGCTGAGGCCATCACTGTACAGTGTGTGGAAGACGATGCTGAGGCCATCACTGTACAGTGTATGGAAGAGGATGCTGAGGCCATCACTGTACAGCGTGTGGAAGAGGATGCTGAGGCATCACTGTACAGTGTATGGAAGAGGATGCTGAGGCCATCACTGTACAGTGTGTGGAAGAGGATGCTGAGGCATCACTGTACAGTGTATGGAAGAGGATGCTGAGGCCATCACTGTACAGCGTGTGGAAGAGGATGCTGAGGCATCACTGTACAGTGTATGGAAGAGGATGCTGAGGCATCACTGTACAGTGTATGGAAGAGGATGCTGAGGCCATCACTGTACAGCGTGTGGAAGAGGATGCTGAGGCATCACTGTACAGTGTATGGAAGAGGATGCTGAGGCATCACTGTACAGTGTATGGAAGAGGATACTGAGGCCATCACTGTACAGTGTATGGAAGAGGATGCTGAGGCCATCACTGTACAGCGTGTGGAAGAGGATGCTGAGGCATCACTGTACAGTGTATGGAAGAGGATGCTGAGGCCATCACTGTACAGTGTGTGGAAGAGGATGCTGAGGCATCACTGTACAGTGTATGGAAGAGGATGCTGAGGCCATCACTGTACAGCGTGTGGAAGAGGATGCTGAGGCATCACTGTACAGTGTATGGAAGAGGATGCTGAGGCATCACTGTACAGTGTATGGAAGAGGATGCTGAGGCCATCACTGTACAGTGTGTGGAAGAGGATGCTGAGGCATCACTGTACAGTGTATGGAAGAGGATGCTGAGGCCATCACTGTACAGTGTATGGAAGAGGATTCTGAGGCATCACTGTACAGTGTATGGAAGAGGATTCTGAGGAATCACTGTACAGTGTATGGAAGAGGATGCTGAGGCATCACTGTACAGTGTATGGAAGAGGATGCTAAGGCATCACAGTACAGTATATGGAAGAGGATGCTGAGGCATCACTGTACAGTGTATGGAAGAGGATGCTGAGGCATCACTGTACAGTGTATGGAAGAGGATGCTGAGGCCATCACTGTACAGTGTATGGAAGAGGATGCTGAGGCCATCACTGTACAGCGTATGGAAGGGGATACTGAGGCCATTGCTGTACAGCGTATGGAAGAGGATACTGAGGCCATCACTGTACAGCGTATGGAAGAGGATGCTGAGGCCATCACTGTACAGCGTATGGAAGAGGATGCTGAGGCCAGCACTGTACAGCGTATGGAAGAGGATACTGAGGCCATCACTGTACAGCGTGTGGAAGAGGATGCTGAGGCATCACTGTACAGTGTATGGAAGAGGATGCTGAGGCCATCACTGTACAGCGTGTGGAAGAGGATGCTGAGGCATCACTGTACAGCGTGTGGAAGACGATGCTGAGGCCATCACTGTACAGCGTGTGGAAGACGATGCTGAGGCCATCACTGTACAGTGTATGGAAGAGGATGCTGAGGCATCACTGTACAGTGTATGGAAGAGGATGCTGAGGCCATCACTGTACAGTGTATGGAAGAGGATGCTGAGGCCATCACTGTACAGCGTATGGAAGAGGATACTGAGGCCATCACTGTACAGCGTATGGAAGAGGATGCTAAGGCATCACTGTACAGCGTATGGAAGAGGATGCTGAGGCATCACTGTACAGTGTATGGAAGAGGATGCTGAGGCCATCACTGTACAGCGTGTGGAAGACGATGCTGAGGCCATCACTGTACAGTGTATGGAAGAGGATGCTAAGGCATCACTGTACAGTGTATGGAAGAGGATGCTGAGGCCATCACTGTACAGTGTATGGAAGAGGATGCTGAGGCATCACTGTACAGCGTATGGAAGAGGATACTGAGGCCATCACTGTACAGCGTATGGAAGAGGATGCTGAGGCCATCACTGTACAGCGTATGGAAGAGGATGCTGAGGCCAGCACTGTACAGCGTATGGAAGAGGATACTGAGGCCATCACTGTACAGCATATGGAAGAGGATGCTGAGGCCATCACTGTACAGCGTGTGGAAGAGGATGCTAAGGCATCACTGTACAGCGTGTGGAAGAGGATGCTGAGGCATCACTGTACAGCGTGTGGAAGACGATGCTGAGGCCATCACTGTACAGCGTGTGGAAGACGATGCTGAGGCCATCACTGTACAGTGTATGGAAGAGGATGCTGAGGCCATCACTGTACAGTGTATGGAAGAGGATGCTGAGGCCATCACTGTACAGTGTATGGAAGAGGATGCTGAGGCATCACTGTACAGTGTATGGAAGAGGATGCTGAGGCCATCACTGTACAGTGTATGGAAGAGGATGCTGAGGCCATCACTGTACAGCGTATGGAAGAGGATACTGAGGCCATCACTGTACAGCGTATGGAAGAGGATGCTGAGGCATCACTGTACAGTGTATGGAAGAGGATGCTGAGACCATCACTGTACAGCGTGTGGAAGACGATGCTGAGGCCATCACTGTACAGTGTATGGAAGAGGATGCTAAGGCATCACTGTACAGTGTATGGAAGAGGATGCTGAGGCCATCACTGTACAGTGTATGGAAGAGGATGCTGAGGCATCACTGTACAGTGTATGGAAGAGGATACTGAGGCATCACTGTATAGCGTGTGGAAGAGGATGCTGAGGCATCACTGTACAGTGTATGGAAGAGGATGCTGAGGCATCACTGTACAGCGTGTGGAAGAGGATGCTGTGGCATCACTGTACAGTGTATGGAAGAGGATGCTGAGGCCATCACTGTACAGTGTATGGAAGAGGATGCTGAGGCCATCACTGTACAGTGTATGGAAGAGGATGCTGAGGCCATCACTGTACAGTGTATGGAAGAGGATACTGAGGCCATCCCTGTACAGCATATGGAAGAGGATGCTAAGGCATCACTGTACAGTGTATGGAAGAGGATACTGAGGCATCACTGTACAGCGTGCGGAAGAGGCTGAGGCCATCACTGTACAGCATATGGAAGAGGATACTGAGGCATCACTGTACAGCGTATGGAAGAGGATGCTGAGGCATCACTGTACAGCGTATGGAAGAGGATGCTGAGGCATCACTGTACAGCATATGGGAGAGGATGCTGTGGCATCACTGTACAGTATGTGGAAGAGGCTGAGGCCATCACTGTACAGTGTATGGCGACACAAGGACTCTTGTGTTCACCAATTTGGGCACACTTCCAAAATATTCCCAATAGTCCAGTTTTACTTCTGTCCAGGATGCTGGGTTCCAGGGTTAGGATATAAGCAGCAAGATTTAAGTCAACAGACTCTGGAAACTGGAAATGGCAGACATAGTGAGGCCTGTGCTGGTCCAGCCACATCACCCTGAGCGGAAAAGGATGCACCCCCACTGCCTAGCTATCTGTTTTTGAGATAAGGTCTCAAGTACTCCAGGCAAAACCCAAACTGGCTATATTGTCAAGGATAACCTTAAACTTCTAATCTTTTTTTTTTTTTTTTTTTTTTTAAGATTTCCTTGTCTGTGGGTGGCCAAAGGTATATCCTGAGGAATGTGTCCACATGTCTCCCACCCACAGGTCAGTCCCCATCCCCGGTGGTCTGATGAATGTTAATTAGCCTTTCCCTTCTGGGGGGGGAGGGGTGCCTAGGTGTTCTATGACCTTTCTCTTCCAGGAGGGGAGGGGTCTGGTGGAATTTTCCAAAGTTCCTGAGCTCACCTCTCCACAACCTGTTGAGCTGCCTGCAGATTGTGCAGAGTGTTCCAGGTTCCTAGTTTGTGAGCTGTCACTCATTCTGGGGTGGGCTTTGGTGACTGAGCTGTCTTTGAGTCATTTCTGCTCCTCTATGTAACCCCTCACCTATATCCCTGTAGGAAATCCCAATAAAACTCACCGTTTCACCAAGCTGGCCTTTGGTGGTATCTGTACTTTTCTCTGTCATGGGTTCCCTATCTGGGGTGAGCAGATATGCAGAAAGTTGGGACACACAACACCAGAGCAGGGACTCCAAAACAGGGCTTTCTCTGAACCCTATGGGTCTTCCAGCCACAGCTCGGGAGATGCTGAGAGGCTGCCTTCCTGAGGCTCCCCAGGGTAGAGAAAGAGAGCATGACTATCCTCAGAGATGCAGCTCCCTCCTCTTCAGCCATGTTGTTATGAGTCTGACCTGTTACCCAAGCCTTCCAGGACCCTCCCTTACCCCAGCTCAGCTCCTGACCTGCCCTGACCCAGCAAGGCCCTGCAATGTCTGTGAAACTCTAGGTCCCAAGAGGAACCCGACCCAGGCAGGGGTCCCAGCAGACCCTCTCTTCCTCTCCCTATACATCTCCTGACATAGAACTCCACTTAGAATTCAAGCCCGGCCGTCTGAGTCTCAGTTTACCCATCTGCACAGGTCCCCTCCTCAGGAGAACCGTCCCTCCCAGCCTGAGTCTGAGCTCTCGGGTTGCTGTCACGCTGTGTGTACAGAATCCTGTGGTTTTTCCTTTAAGAATGAAGATGAAAACCAGATCCTGGCAAACACTTGGTAGCACGTGGGCTCCTAGCCACACCCCGACTGTCATCAGAGCATTTGTCTACTTGCTTACTTATTTATTTATAGAGACAGGGTCTCACTATGAAGCCCTGACTGACCTAGAATGTTCTGTGTGCAGCAGGACTGGCCTTGCCTTTGCAGTAATCCTTCCTCGGAAGCCTTGGGATTGTTGATATATGCCACCACACCCTGCAAGAATTGTAACTAAAATTTTTTTTTTATTAATTTATTTTACGTGCACGAGCATTTTACTTGCATGTGCACCACGTGTGCCTCCAAGGAGGCCAGAAGAGGGTGGCAGGTCCTCTGAACCTGTAGTTACAGATGGTTGGGAGCTGGCAAGTGAGTGCTAGGAACCGAACTCGGGTCCTCTGCTGGAGCAAGCCGCCGCTCCGAACTACAGAGCAGTCTCTCTGAGCCCCAGGATACCGATTTAAAAAGAAGAAAATTATTTATTTATGTGTATGAGTGCTGTATTTGCATGTATGCATCATGACAGAAGAGACCATCAGATCCCATTACAGATGGTTGTGAGCTGCTATGTGGTTGCTGGGAATTGAACTCAGGTCCTGGAAGAGAAGCCAGTGCTCTTAACCGCTGAGCCATCTCCCCAGCCCAGGATTTTCTCTTACCAGCTCTCCATGTGCCCCACTCTCCTGCACTTCTGGCTTCCTTAACTCCACTGTTAGACCCTGTAAGTATCTCCAACCTCAGACAGAGTGATCGGCCCCTCCCCAGACTGACTTTCCCAGGGGGACCCGGTGAGTCACCTCCCAGGTCATTCTCCCAGAGGGACTCATGCCTTTCTTTAGACATAGGGAAATTTCTGGAATTGGCTTATTTAACCTGTCTCCCAGTAAAAGATACCCAGTGCCCACTGTCTCAGCTTCTTGGACAAATTATCATTCTCTTCCATGTTGGGGCCCCCAACAAGGCTTACCCTGACCTCTTACTACCCCCCCACACACACACACCTGTGCTGGGAAAACAGGTTCCCAGGGTTCTGGATCTTCTCCCTACCCTCTCTATCCAGGGCTGGAAAGACAAGAGTGGGCAGGGCTGGGCAAGGCAAGGCTAGGCAGGGGCAGCCAGCTGGGCTCTGTTTGTTTTGGGAGTTTTCTTCATAACTGGTCTTCTATACGAAAGATCTGGTGGCTGTAGGCACAGAGCCAGCTCCAGGCCTTTGTGAGCTGAGGGGTCTCACCCTGAACTCTTTGGAGACCCAGGCCATCTTATGGGGTCTTGGAAGCCCTGTAACCTAAAGGGCTACTTCTTCATTTCAGAGAAGCAGACTGCGGCTCAGGGAGGGTCTCAGATAGGAGAATGCTGGAGGGTGGGCTGGGTAGGACGGGCTGCTACCTCTCTTCCTTCAAATCCCTTTCTTCCCCATTCCCTACCATCTTGTGCACCCTCCTCTCTGAACCTCAGTCCCCGCCTCTCTCTAGTCTGTCTCTGACATGGTCCCTGCCACTCCAGACCAACCCCGGGTAGGAAATGAGACCAGTAGGAAAGACCTTCCTACTACAAAATCCTGATAACCACTGTCTCCACCCCTGGGAACAGCCGGCAGCTCTTACCCAGGTCCGACAAAGCCCACCTGGATCCCTTTGCCGCCCCTCCCACACCCGTGCTGCCCATTTCCCAGGGGCTCTGGCTCTCTCCAGGGCTGGAAAGCAGAATGGGCAGGGCCTCCTGCCAGCATTTAGACCGTTAAATAACCCATGATGACGGGGGGGGGGTGCACAGTCCAGCTGTTTTAAGAGCTGTCACTCAGGGATTGGTCAGTGAATCTATAGCAGCTCTGGAAGCAGAGACAAGGACGCCTCTCCTTTTATGGGGAAGACTAGATACCTTGAAAAACAAGGAACTTGTTTCCCCCCCACCCCCAGCTGACACAGTCTGATCCTGGACTTGACGGTGTCATTTCTCCATGCTCTTGGATGGACAGTCTGGAGCCTGAAGCTCTGACCGAG
Source organism: Arvicanthis niloticus (assembly GCF_011762505.2). Lineage (NCBI taxonomy): Eukaryota > Metazoa > Chordata > Mammalia > Rodentia > Muridae > Arvicanthis > Arvicanthis niloticus. The sequence goes on along the minus strand of NC_047662.1, from coordinate 13,506,624 downwards.
GCTTCAGCCTTGACATCACTCCTCAACTTTCTGTAGGCTCCCAGGCAAGAGAGTCTTTATGCCTGTTTAGTGCCTGTCCTAGCCCCCAACTCACTGGGTTAAGGTGAGTTTGCTTCATGGTCTTCCCCTGCCCAGAACCCACCACTATACAGAAGGATCGTGGGTCTCCTATGTTCATAGCCGTGTCCCCAAATCCCCTACGGCAGGCTTGATGTCTAGGCCGATCTCTCATGGATCAAATGGATTCCAGTTCAAGGCCCACCCAGCTTCTCCATAGTGCCCTCTACTGGCCAGACTAAACTTCCTGTAAGCCTCTGGGTACGAGCCCATGCTTGCTCCCAGATCCGCGGCATAATAACCCCCTAGGTTTATAGAATTCCTTTCTTCCACGGAGCTCAAAGCGCTTTCCCATCTGTGATCTCCCTGGACTGGGACCAGCTGCAAGAGTGTGGGAGGGCCATCATTCATGTCCCCATTTTACAGAGACAAACTGAGGCCTGAAAGGAGAAAAGGCGAGCCATAGCGTGTGCAGCTGGAGGATCTTCCAGGTGCACTTACCCAGCCCTCCGGGTTCCTGACGACCACACTGAGGCCAAGCAGGGACGGACTTGCCCGAATAAGTCTCGGGCTAGAACCCGTTGTCCTAATACCATCGGGGGCTTTCCCACGATAATTGGAGCTTTGCCTGCAGACACGGACCAAGGACTTGGCTAGTTCATCAAACATCATAGGTCTCTGTTAACCTGTGTAGACAAGGTGTATACCCTGCTCCCGGACAACTGGGGGGTGTTTCATGAGTGGCTGGAAGGCACATGGGGGTGAGAGGAAGAACAAATCCCATTGGCTCTGACTTCTGCTCTGGGCTTCAGCTTGGACCTCTCCCCACAATTTCCTGTGAGCTCCCAGAAAAGAGAGTCACCATCTATCCATCTAGTTCCCATTCAGCTCCCAAAAGGCAGATGCCAGCAGGACTCTCCACTAGCCTGGTAGGAACAGCAGCTGGGGAAGAGAATCCAGACGCAGCCAGCCTGACTTCCAGAGAGGCCAAGCCTTGGGTTTGGACCACCATCTGCTCAGGCCAACCTGCTCAGGCACCTGAGGGCGGGGGTGAGAAAGAAAAGTCAGCCTGTATAACCACAGTCTCAACGCCCAGCCCTCTGTTCTGCTTCTCCTGGTGCTTCTGAGCCTGGTATCCCCTTAGCCAGACACTGGCAAACATTTCCATTCTGAGCTTTGGAGGCCAGGCAGTGTTCGCCACACTTCCATTATTAAAAAGTGCAACATCTATTGAAAACAGGTGACTGAATAGTCGTGAATATGTTTAAATAAAACGTCATTTATAGAAACAGTCTGTGGGCCGGAGTTTGCTAACACCAGCTTTCTATCTCCCAGACTGAGGGCTCTCTTCCCGCCTGTACCCTCTCCTCCGCATCCCACTGTGTGGGTGGTGAGCATCTTGCAGGAAGTTTAGAGAATGAAGATGAAGGTGGAGGGGCAGGATTCAAAGCACAGACATGCATGGTGTGGCCTGACTGGGGGGGGGGGAGGGGATGTACCGCTTATACAATATTCAGAGATAGGAACGGAGAGGGCACTGTTGGTCCCAGAGGTTCCAGGAGTGTCTGGGTTTGGAATCATCTCACAGATTATGACAAAAGGGAACTGGGCTGAGGTGTGGTGTTTCTTTTTTCTTTTCTTTTCTTTTCTTTTTTTTTTTTTTTTCAGAGCTGAGGACCGAACCCAGAGCCTTGCACTTACTAGGCAAGTGCTCTACCACTGAGCTAAATCCCCAACCCCTGATGTGGTGTTTCTAAGTGCTGCCACATGTGACTCACCAACCTGGGCTACTGGAGGGTTAAAGGGGCTCATGCCATCCAGTGCGCCATGCTGTTATTAACCAGAACACCTGAATTGCCTTCCCCTCCCCACTAAGTCCCACCAAGGTCCCATCTGGTTCACCAGGGCTCCTTAATGGTTAAGGGCCGTCTTCATGACCAGGTGTCATGGCACTTGTGAGCTTCTAGGTTGGCTAGCCTCATATCAATGTCCCCAGTGCTCAGGACAGGGTACAGCTGTTATCTGTGTCTCTCCTGTCAGACTTGGGACTCCCTGAGAGTTCTATCAGCCCCCTGCCATATTGGGAACCTCTTGTTCTGCTTAACCCAGCTGGATGTGTGAGGATTCTGACATCCGACTCTCTCTGGAAGTCCCCTGCCCCTGAGCAGCTGAGTGTGACTTTCTTAGGTCATGATTTTTCCAGGCTCCTAGAGCTCCTCCTCTGGCCCCTGGGACTTCCAGCCAGGTAGATCTCTAAAAGTAGCACAGAGCCACGTGCAACAGCCCCACCTCCACCCCCATCCCACCCTGTGCATGCACTGGTCTCTTGGCGCTCAGTCTCCACATCTGCACAGTGGGCTCAGTACTATGCAGATCTCAGACCAAGGGGATGTATCCTAAATAGGGATGTTCTATTAGAACAAGGGCCCCCTTCTGGGTAGAGGGATGCAGCCTTCTAGTCTTGGCTCAGGAGAGGTGACACATGCGGACATCCATAGTAAATCTCAGGGTCCAGTGACCAGAGATTACAGTGTTACAGTCCCTCCCACTCACCGGGTACCAAGTTCAGATCACAGCGTGCACAACCTTGAACCCTGGCTGGGTCAGTGTTGCCAGCGTGGTACTTTCTGTGTCAATTGGCCAAGGGCAAAAAAGGAACATGAAAACTAATTAGAATGATGCTGTCTCAGGCTGCCCCCTGGTGGTCACTCGCTGCATGACACGTACAACTCAAGACAACTTAGTCCTTGGTTGTAGCAGGGGCTCCTGTCTGCAGAGATCTTCAGAATCAGAGTTACAGCACCAATCCTGAATTCTGAGAAAGGGACCCTGCTGTGAAGAAGCCACCATTGTCCAAGACTACACTAGGTATCTGAGAAATGAACTTAATACCTTAATACCGCTCTTTACTCCACAGTACGCTTTACTCCAAGGCTTCTCTGTCTCTCCCTGGCACGGACAGTGGCTGTCACTGCCTTGATCAAACTGAGTTCCCTCGGGACTCTGTCTCCCCCATCAGACTGAGGGTGTGCATGCCCCCCACCTTAGTTCACCTCTTGTTTGTGGGGTCAGGGAGACCTGTGATCTACGAGTCCAGTTGGAAGCCCTAGTCCAGGTGAGAATGGACACATTTCCAGGTCAGCCCTTAGCCTTATTTCTAGATCTTTCTGGTTTTTTTGTTTGTTTGTTTTTTGTTTTTTGTTTTTTGTTTTTTGTTTTTCAAGACAGGGTTTCTCTGTGTAGTCCTGGCTGTCCTGGAACTCACTGTGTAGACCAGGCTGGCCTCGAACTCAGAAATCCGCCTGCCTCTGCCTCCCAAGTGCTGGGATTAAAGGTGTGCACCACCACCGCCCGGCTCTAGATCTTTCTGGAAAAGGCTTCAAGTTCTGATTGCTGGAACCCACCCAAGATTTTTGCCTTCTCTTCAGTCTCTTGTGTCCCTTCTCCCACACCCAGACCACAGACTCCTCCTCTCTCTTTCTTTCCCCTTCCCCTTCTCCTTCTCCTTCTCCTTCTCCTTCTCCTTCTCCTTCTCCTTCTCCTTCTCCTTCTCCTTCTCCTTCTCCTTCTCCTTCTCCTTCTTCCCCTCCTCCTCCTCTTCCTCCTCAGTCTCATATACTCTTGGGCACCTGGCTCCATCCTCACTGGGATATGTCTCCCAAGCCTCAGACTAGGCCAAGTCCTTTCTCCATTTCAAGGGCACTACCTGCCTTATGCTGCCAGGACTGTGGTTCCAAGTAGACCCTGGTCACAGCAGGAGAAACCCCAACATTGAATTCCTCCACAGACACTGCAGGCCCCAGTGTGCAGGAGCATCCACACCATACAGCTTTGCCTGACACATCAGGGCTCAGCAAGTACCTGCTGGTGAGGGCAGGCTGATGGTGTCACAGCCATGATCCATCCTCTCCTCTGAAAGAGTATCTGTGGTCAGCAAGCCTACAGCCTCTTGTAAGCAGACACATACGAGCTGATGAAGATGGCTGCTGTTGTGTTTGACAGAGATTCCTCTAGAATGTCGGGGGGGGGTACAGCCTGCCCTCTCCCACTGCTCTCTAGGGGTCACATGTGCCCAGAGTGCCCCCAAGTACATCTCTGTTTTCAAACCTCTGTGTACAGAGAGCCACCCACCAGTTCTAGCTGCCCGCACTCTACCCAACCTTCAATGTCTGGCTTCAGGGTCACCGAAGACTTGAAGCTGTCCCCATGTCCCCTTGGCCCTTGACAGGAGATGTCACCTCATGGGGTTTATTGGCTATGGAGGCAGTACTCTCCATCCGACCCTGAGCTCAGCTTACGCATGGCTCTCTCCACCGTGTCCCCACTGACCCTGCGACAACCAGGCAGGCACTGGTCTGATTCACCACTGGAGTGACTCCTGCTGAATAACCTTCCTCCCATTCAGCCCTGCAATGTCTCCTCTCCATGCTTCAATGCCCACAGCAGGGCAGGCTCTCAGAGATGCAGATGTCTGTCCATTGATGAACAGCCATGGGACGGGGCTCTGGGTCCTCAAGCTCGTGCCAGGAGAACAGAACACGCGGGCCGACGAACGCCGCCTGGCATGGTCCTCCCAGGTTTCTTCTCCTCTTCTCCCATGAGTGGGTGTGTCAGGAGGGCACCCGAGGCGGTCAGGGAAAGGTCACAGGGCAGATGGGCTGTGGGGTGAACTGGGAAAGGACAGACCATCCTGGGGAGGGAAGCCACACATCTTGGATCTGTCTGGACATCGTCTGCTTCAGCAGAATTCCAAGGACTGGGAAGGTGAATGTGGCCATGCAAAGAGCCCCAACATGCCTTCCCCCAGTATGGCCCGGTCTCAGGATGGTCCCAGTGCTGTGCAGTGACAAGATTGAATCAGCAGGAAGCTAAGCAGTATAACATACATGGGAGAGACAGAAGCATCTGCCCCCTACACCTGTGTCCCTGAGCTGGCCACACAGGCAGCCCAGATGATGCTTCTGCTCATCCTGTCCACCGCTCCCTATCCCAGGCACCCCCCTATCCTGGAAACTGCCCTGTCTCTCCTCTCCTCTCCTCTCCTCTCCTCTCCTCTCCTCTCCTCTCCTCTCCTCTCCTCTCCTCTCCTCTCCTCTCCTCATGGGTCTTCTCCCATCAACACCACCCCCAGTCCCTAGGCTGTTCTGCTGCCAGCAGGTACATCAGCAGCCCTGACCAGTCCCTGCCCTTACATCATGGTGAGTCAGAGCCCTGCCTCCAAGTCGCATCAAGTCAGAAGGGCAGACACATCTGCCTGCTCAGTACCAGGTCGCATGCCCTGGACAGGACCAGAGCTTGACCATAGGCAGATCTGCCTTTCCTTCTCCACACAGAGGCAGGAGCACCCCTGACATCAAGTAAGCCACCTGGGTGGTGTCCACGTGTGATCCTTTCAGGTTCAATTGCGTGTTTAAGTAACACTGTCTATATGAGCCTGTATGAGTCTCCACTCACACCTAGGTCTGACAACACCAGGGACACCATGGGGCCATCTCCACTCTGACTTTACTCAATAGCTCAGCTTCCCAGCCCTGGGCAGCCCCACCAGGCTTGGCTTCTGCTCTGCACCGGGTCTTCAGACCTTTGCTCTAAGCTGTCCTCATCCCTCAGGGCTGTCTCTAGTGACACATGTCTGGTAAACAGACCCCAGTGACTCCTCTGTCTGGGAACAGGAATGTCCAAGGGTGGAGGGAGGTGACATTTACCTCAGACACAGGGTGCTTCAGGCCTGGCAAGGTTTGTCACAGAGCATCTGGTCAGTCTCTCTGGGATACTGAATAAATGCATGTGAATGCACACAGTGCATATGTGTGAGAAGAGGAACACAAACACGCGCACGCACGCGCTCGCGCGCGCGCGCACACACACACACACACACACACACACACGGGCACACACACGCACTAAAATAAAACTCGGTCTTCCTCATTGCGCACAGTGGGATGAGGCTCATCCTTGCAGAATTCCCCTTTCCCAGCCCTCTCCCCTGACCTTGAGCTCCAGAAAGCAGGCGCTACTCAGGTCTGAAGCTAGAAGTCCTCTTTACAGTCTCCGTTACTTTGGTTTGCGGTACTTTGGTTGGCGACAACAGGTGCACTGGCACGGAGGGGGCGGGGCGCACTCCAGCCCCGCCCCCTCCGCGCTCCCCGGGTCCCCGCCCGCCGCGGTGTCGCCCGGCCTTGGCAGCTGCGGGCGCGGCGCGAGGCAATCGGGACGCGGCGGCGGCGGCGGGGACGACGACCCAGGAGCGAGCGGAGGCCGAGCCGCGCAGCCCCAGTCCGCGGAGACATGAGCGCGCGGCCGCCCACCGCACCCCAGGCGCAGTGGCCGGGCCACGCCGCCCAGTGATGGGATCCTGCGTGTCGCGAGGTGAGGACAGGGCGGCACGGGACGCGGCAAGGGGCGGGGGCACCAGTGCTCCGCTAGGGGAAGCCAGGGTGGGTGTCCGCCCTTCATGGACCAGCCGCGCCCCAGAGGACACGATGCCCCGCGGGGGACAGAGCTCGGGAGGAGGGCTCCACACCCCACGCCCCACTCGGCACCCGGCAGGTGGCATGAAGCAAGGTCTCGGTGCCATGCTTTCTTCCCCGCAGCTACACGCCTCCTGCAGTGTGCCTGCGAGAGGAGGGAGGTTTCCGGTTCTTTCTGGTCCTCTTATGGGCCACTGAGCTCCGGGAAGACAGACAGACCTTGCTCCGCTCCTAACGAAGCCTTCCTAGCTCAGGATCCCTTTCCCTCCCGGGGTGCCTGTGTCTTTAGCCCCAGAACCCTCCTGGCAGGAAGGGTTCAGTAGGAATGAACAGGTTATCAAGGCTCGCTCTTCTCCACCCGCAGCCCTAACTCCATCCCCACCCCCCACCCCTGCTCAGGGGACAGGAGAGGACAGAGGACAGCTGACGTTTCCAGTAACCCTTGGGCCTTTGTCTCTCACCTGGCACCTTGGTTATTCCAAGGTGATTCCAGGGAACTGGAGTGACCATCCCTCATCTGTGGGGCTTGGGGGGGGGGAGCACTGTCTGTAAATGGGGGGTGGCATAGGATCTTTCATAGGTGCTGGGGGGGAGGGCATATTTGTCTTTGGAGTAATATTTTAGAAGAAAGGTTGGGAGGTGTGGGAACATGCCTGTTATCCCAGCACTCAGAAAATCAAGAGTTCAAGGCCAGCATCCACAGCATAGAGAATTCGAGGCCAACCTGGGCTACATGAGAGCATGTATGAAAACAAAGCAACCCCCCCCCCCAAAAGAGGTTGGGCCATTGTCCCACTTGGGATTCTTACTCGCTGTGGGAGTGAGCAGGGGGCGGGGCTGGGAGTGGGCGTGTACAGAGGTCAAGTCTTCTTACCCCAGCCCCAAGGTCTTTGAAGACAGCCATTGCACTTGTCACTCCAGTAATTTACCCAGGCAGAGAAAGGTTAAGTAGCCTTTGAGTGGGCTGGGCAGGCCCCGTGGGGACCGTGGTCTGGGGTATCTTGAACATCAGTCCTCTCCGGTTCTCTGAGGGGGTTCTTCTCTCAAGTTCCTGGGGGAGTGTTCAGGGAAGTAACTCAGGGGGTCCCTGGAAGGTGTCAGCAGGGGGTCATGGGGAGGGGAGAGGAGGAACAGAGTCAGGCTGTATGAAGTTGGTTCAAGCTGGTTAGTGGTGATATGGTACCTCCTGGGTGTCAGGCACCACGTTAAAGAAGCAGCTGGGACATTCCGGGACAGCGCCTGGTCTGGTGAGACCTGAGGAACCCAGCATAGCACCTGGCCAGGGAAGCAGTTCTCAGAGTAGAAAGCCATGAAGTGTCTTTTAGCTCCACTCTCTGAGTCTGAGCTGTTCTCATAAACCCCAAAGACTCATGGGTAGTCTCCCATGGAGGCAGTTGTGGGTGTGAGGTATCTGGATGTTTCCTTAGTGGCCAGGTCCCTTCTCCATCCCACATGCACTGGCCCATGAACACAAGAGCCACCGAGTACAGGATGGAGGCCAGACAGCAGGGATGCCTGCCAAGGTCACACTGTGAGTCTGTGACTTGGGGCCTCCAACGCCCATGCTCTTCCCGTACTCCCCTCTGCCAGGGCAGTTTGTGGTCTCACTGGCTGAGACAGTCTCCATTCTTTATCGCGCACCTTGGGCTTCCTGAGTGACACCCCCAGGTCAGGCTGTATTGTCATAACTTTTTTCTGTCCTGAGAGGACAGCGCCTGCTGGTCTCAACGTGCACCCCGGCAACTTAGAAGGGAGAGATCTGGGGATTCATGGACAGAGGACAACCCTTCTTCTGGAGGCCCAGCTGATGACTGAGGTCACCTGATTTTCTGTCATTGGGCAGTTTTGTGACTCACTGGGTTCTACTCCAAACCCCGCAGGCACAAGAACTAATGGGGCCAAGCACTTTCTTAGTCCCCGCTTTACAAATGACAGCGTGACCTTGCCTAGGGCCATAAACTGGGAAACAGTAAAGACCTGGGTCTGGGTTCTCCACAGCTGGGCCCTCAGCCTCAGCACCACACAGCCAGCCTTGTGGAGGTCAGGTGTCCCTGGGGCCCTCCGTCCTCAGCTCTGACACCTGTGCCAGTTGTTGACCACAGTTCCCACCCGCCAAGGGTTTCTGTGGGCCACGGTCAGAGCCTGAAGTGGAGGCCAGGGGTCATGAACTTTGCACTCTCATCCCACGGGAGCCTAGAGCCTACAGCCAACTCTGTCTAGCCAGTCCCCCTACTCCAGGTCCAGTCCAGGCCTTCCCTGAGAGATCCACCCTACCCAGCTGTTAGCCTCTGCTGCTGGGCTAGGGGATCTAGAGTCCCCAGTCCCTGTCAGTGTTCCCCAGTATGTAACCTTAGCAAGTTGAGTGGGGGTGAGAATGGTGGAGTGTTAGCATCGGGTAGGGGAGGGTCGCAATGTGAAGACACCCTTATCCCCAATACTGACAACATCAATACTCAATAGCTGCCTCTCTCGTGGGGCTAGTGTATCCGCCTTCCCGCAGACGATTACTCCCGGCTTTTTGGTGGGAAATGGGACCCCTCCTGCCTCCGAGGAGGCAGTGAGTACCAGGCATTTGTGTTAAGGACAGTGGGATACTGACCTCACACACCGCATCTAAGAACTAGCTTGTATTCCTTATCTATTTCTATTTTTTTTTAACCTTTAACTTTGTATTTATTATTTTTGAGTCAGGGTCTTATTCTGTAGTGCCTGGCTGGCACTGAACTCAAGGTCATCCTCCTGCTTCTGTCTCAAAAGTGCTAGAATTTCATGTTTGGGCAACCCTGTCTGCCCTATTTTTTTTCCTTGTTTAAATAGGGTCTCCAGTAGCCCAGGCTAACCTTGAACTTGCTATGTAACTGAAGATGACCTTGAACTTCTGATCCTTTTTCTGATCCAGGCAGCTGTAATCCTAGCTGCCCAGGTGCTAGGATTACAGGCGTGTACCACCATGCCTTGTGTATGTGGTGCTAAGAGACTGAACCCAGGGCTTCGCACCTTCCAGGCAAGCACCCTGTCAACTGAGGCACACCCAGGGCCTCTGGCTCACCTTTTAAAGCTACCATTCATTGTATGCTTATCCTGAGCCAGGCTGAGCTAGCCTTTGCTCTCCTGACCCAGTTAGTTCTCTCCTTGAACCTGGAAGAGAAGTGGGGGTCACAGAGCAGCAGAACCTCCCCCCCCCCAGGTTGCCCAGATGCAAATCCAGGTCCTGGAGGCCTCAGAACCGAGCCCCCACCACACTCCACACTCTGGGTTCTCAGAGGTTCCATGATCTCCCCCAAAGCACTTGGTGCATGGCCAACAGTCCTGAACAGATTTCTGGGATCACTCAAAGGCCTCCAGTCTGGTTAGGTTTTGCTGGCACTGGTAGCATCTAGCAGAGCGGAACAGATAGGAAGCCGGTATCCACCCCTCTCCGTCCTTGGGTCCCTCTGTGCCCACCTCTGCCCCTGGGTGTAGCGCTTCTCTACAGACTCCTCCCATCACAGCCCTTTCTGCCAGCTGACCCGTCAGCATCCAGGCCTATCCTGAGGGGGCCTCTAGGGTCCAGTGCACTGGTAGGAGAGCAGACACTGGCCACCGAAGACTTTCTTCTGAAGAGTCAAACATCTGATATGTCCTGAAGGATGGGTCCTGAGGGGGCCTGCCTTCTAAGAGTTCAGTCTGAGGGCAGGAACAGTTTTACGTTTAAAGAAGTCTAGTGTGGCAGGTGTGGACTCATACACACGCACACATGCACGTACCACAGAAAAGATGACTAGAGGTCCCTTTCTAGAGATGGGCACTATTTGATGGTTGGACTTTCATACTGTCCCCAGGATTTGAGCTCTAACCATATCAGCTACTACCCAGTGCCTTGGATAAGTCCCCTAGACTTTATTTTCCCATCTGTCAAGTGGGCACGCTGCTACCTACTTTGCAGGATTCAAAGTGAAATCATAGGTGAGGAATCATCTTGGTGCCTAACCCAGAGCAAATGCTTTAAATAAACAGGCAGTGTGTCCTCTCAGGCGAGGCTTCTCCCTCAAGGGAGTCACCTCGTTGGCTTAGGCCAACCTGGCAGGCTGCCTAGAAATGGCACACAACTGGAGTAGGCTGGGCCTCAGGAGGGGAGATGGATGGGGAAGGAGCGGGGGTGAGTGGAAGCCCTTGGCTGGGGATAGAAAGGGACTCCTGGGGCACCTCTGAGCTCAGCCAACCAGACCATTACATGACCATCATGGCCCAAGGTAGTTTGAGAGGACATTGGAGAATGGTTCTCTGCTAACTTCTGGGGCCTGCTCTCCTGGCTGGGACTCAGCAGGCAGAGAGGCCAGTGACTCACACTCCTGGTCTATGTCTGTAGGGACCAGAGGGTTCCCAAGGCAAACTCCAGTCCAAAAACAGGACTCAGGAATCCCACTGTCCAGAAAGACAAACTGAGGGACAGAGACAGGGTTGTTCCTCTGAGGGAGCCCGGGCCACCGGCAGCATTGGTCGCTTTAGCCCTCAGCACACATGGGTGGGAAGCAAGGCACACATAAGGCTGCTTCTCTCCAGAGCCTAGCGCGGCTGACATGTCACGGCTGGAGGGACCACCTGGTGCATCCGTTTGTCATAGGTGGCAGAGCTGCTTTGGGGAGACTGGCTTCCAGGGAGGCAGTACCAGGGGCTTAGGGCCCAGATCGATGCTTACCTGTTTTTCAACTCCTGTGTGTTACTGGCAAAGAATCATCTTCACTCCGTCTACACCGCTTTCTCCCAAGTGGCCGCAGGCTAATTCTCTTGTCCCGCCCCCCCCCCACCCGAGAAACACTCTGGGTGCAGGTGGCAACTGCAGTGACTAAGAGGCTGGGACACAGAGCCTTGGTGGGTAGCTATACAAGCTCTGAACAGCTCTGAAGCAAGTGTGAGGAAACTGAGGGGCTATGCCTCAGAGTCTGCCCGGAACCAAGCAGAGAAAAAAAAAATAAAGCTGGTAGGGAAACACCACAGGGTGAAGCACTCAGGTTAGATGTTATGGAGAACTGTCTGGGTGGTTAGGCTGACTGTCTGATTGGGAAGCAGTCTTGATAAGCAGAAGGACGGAGGGGACCTCTGGATGACACCCCCTTTCGTGGAAGGATCAAAATGGTCTTCAGGTTGTCATGGCAACCGGAGGGTGGTCACTCCTGTAGCCTGAGGAGGGGTAGGGAGCAGGTTCAAGAAGGGGACTCAGACATTGAGGTCGAAGGAGCAGTAAAGGAAGAGTCACCACACAACTCCCTTGGGGAAAGTTTCCAAAATAGCAGGCATTAGAGGTCCCCTGGGCTGTCCCCCAGCCCCACCCTACGTGACAATGTGTTTTTCCAGTCACCAAGGCCGTGATGCGGCCAGGTCCCAGCTGGGCTAAGAGCAGCTTGTGATTTCACCCTGGGCTGCTTCATTACCTGACGTCTCCATGGCAACCAGCCCATGACATCATGGGGCTAAAGTCTTCAGGGGCAGAGGAAGACTTTGGTAGAGAGCCTGGAGCCCAGATGGGATGGAGGTCAGGCAGGCAGGGGAGGCTGAAGCCAGGAGGCCACCAGCACCTCAGCCAACCTCTGATGTCACATGCTGTGCTGGCTCCTCATCGTCCCTGTCACCCCTTGCTCTGTAGCTGAAGTGCACTGCTTCAGGGGTGCCCAGGGAGTGTAGAAGCACCCCAACACCCATCCAGGTACCCAGCACCAGGTACCCAGCACCACCCTAAAGCTAGACAGACTCAGGTTTTGCACAACATGCAGAACTTTTTGTTTGGTGTGGTGTGTGTGTGTGTGTGTGTGTGTGTGTGTGTGTGTGTGTGTGTGGTGTGTCTGTGTCTTTATCTTTGTAGTATATGGTGTGTCTATATCTGTGATTTGAAAGAAATTATTTGATATGTGTTTTGCCTGCATGTCTGTCTGCACCATGTGTGTCTCTAGTGCCCAGAGAAGCCAGAAAAGGGCATTAGATCCCCTGGAAATGGAGTTACAGATGGTTGTGAGCTGCCATTGGGTGCTGGAAATTGAACCCAGGTCTTCTGGGAGAGTAGCCAGTACTCTAACCACTTAGCTGTCTCTCCAGCCCCTGATTTTTGTTTCCTTTTTTACACTTATATTATGTGTGCGTGGGGGGGGTCCATATGACATTATATGTGTGATGGTCATAGACTAACTTTTGGGAGTCAGGTCTCTCCAGTCACCTTGTGGCTCCCAGGGATGGAACCCAAATGAGCAGCAGACACATTTACCCTACTGAGATGTCTCCCTGGTCCAGCAACATTCATGCTGTTATTATTATTTTTTTTTGGTCATGCTATTATTTTTATACCTAAAGGTATAAGATATGGCCCCTATAGGTGCATATATTTGAATGTTTGGTCTCAAGTGGAACTGTTTGGGAAGGACTGGGAGGTGTGGCTTTGCTGGAGGAAGTGTTTCACTGGAGATGGGGTTTGCATTTTCACAAGCCCATGTCATTTCCGGGTAGCTCTCTCTCCTTCTGCTTTCTGCTTGTGCGTCTGGACGTGTACCATACATGCCTGCCTGCTGCCCTGTTCCTCTCCATGATGGTTGTGGACTTCCCCTCTGAAACTGTAACCCCCAAATTAACTGTTTCTTCTATAAGTTGCCTTAGTCATGGTGTCTTTTAGCACAGTAGAAAAGTAATTAAGAGAGTTGTGTGAACAAGTATATTTTTTAATCTTGACCCAGTGTGCCCAACTAGAAAATTCTCACTTGTGGGAATCACACACACACACACACACACACACACACACACACACACACACGAGCACATGCCTGCTTCAGGCACTGATAATTTCCATTTTCTTCCATTCTTATTTTATTGTTTAACTAGACCTGGTGACTAACAGGCCGAGGATGTCGTTCAGAGATAGACTGCTTGCCCACCATGTATAAGGCCCCAGTTATGATTTCCAGCTAGAGATTATTCAAACAAATAAATAGCCACAAATAAATGAGAAATCAACCTAATGAATTGCTTTGCGTGACTACTGAAGGACGGGCCCCCCGCCGCACCATGGAGTCCTTCCTCTGTAGACTTGGGGGGGGGGTGATGGAGCCCAGAGAAGAGCAAAGATAACTCAGGGTCACAGGGCCAGGACTGGCACACAGCAGGCAGTGCTGGGCAGGCAGAGTGTGAGCACATGGTTCCGCCCTCACTCTCAGGACCCATGTGGTCCTCTGTGCCCTGCCTTTCTTATGTCTGGGTCACTTTGGGTCAGGAGAGGACATTAGCCATCACCTTGTCTTCTCCTATAGTGTCCAGACAGCCTGGCTCCAGACTCCCTCCCTTGGCTGTGCATCCTGGCCTTGGGTAGGTCCCAGATCCTCTGGGTTCCTTCAGAATGTAATTTGGCTGAGAACTCTCACCTTGACCGCAGGCCCACATTCACTTCCCTCCCTGCAGCCTGGCTGGATGCTCCTGAGGTGTTGGCTCTAGGGCCTTTCCTCTGTTAGGATCCCTTTCTTCCCTGACCTGTCTGTGGCTGGCCCAGCTGTTTTGATCCATCTGCAGTTTAACTAACACTGGCTTGCTGCACTGATGTCTGAAACCCCTGCTTCCTTCCTTTGAGAAGTCTCTAATGAGAGCCTGCTGTGTGCTGGGCCCTGTGGCAGGTGCTGAGGATGCTGTGACCAATAAAATAGACCAAGTGGGGGCTGGGGAGATCATTCAGTTGGCAACCTTCCTGCATTCTATCCCCTGAACCCTTGTTAGGAGGCCAGGCGTGGTAGCCTGCACTTGCGGTCCCGGCGCTGGGGCCCAGAGGCAGATAGAGGGTCACTGGCTAGTTGGTCTAGCCTACATGGCAAGTTCTGGTCCAGCGAGAAACCCTGTCTCAAAAATAAATGAATAAATACATTCATGCAAGCATGTATGCATACATACATACATACATACATACATATGTACATACTAGACAGCACCTGAAGAACACCCAAGTGTCCTCCAGTCTAGTACACATATTCTCTCTCTCTTTCTCTCCCTTTCTCTCCCTTTCTCTCCCTTTCTCTCTCTCTCTCTCTCTCTCTCTCTCTCTCTCTCTCTCTCTCACACACACACACACACACACACACACACACACACACAGACTCACACACACACACAAACATGGAAATTCTGTCTCAAAGTAAAAAGAAAATATAGAATGTGTCTGTATATTAATCTAAGTTATTTAAAAAGAGTAAAGAACATTAAAAAAAATATAGCTGAGCCAGTATGCACGCCTTTCATCCCAGCAGCCAGGAGGCAGAGGCAGAGGCAGAGGCAGAGGCAGAGGCAGAGGCAGAGGCAGAGGCAGAGGCAGAGGCAGAGGCAGAGGCAGAGGCAGAGGCAGAGGCAGAGGCAGAGGCAGAGGCAGAGGCAGAGGCAGAGGCAGAGGCAGAGGCAGAGGCAGAGGCAGAGGCAGAGGCAGAGGCAGAGGCAGAGGCAGAGGCAGAGGCACGTGGATTTCTGAGCTCAAGGCCAACTTGGTCTACAGAGTGAGTTTCAAGACAGCCAGGGCCACACAGGGAAACTCGGCCTTAAAAAACAAAAAGTCTTATTTTCTGTGTATGGTGTTTTCCTGCATGAATGTCTGCACACTAGGCATGGATACCCAGAGACCAGAGAAGGGCATCGGATCCTCAAGAAGAAATGGAGTTACAGACGGCTGTGAACTGCACTGTGGGTTCAGGGAACTGAACCCAGGTCCTCGGGAAGTGCTCTTAACTGCTGAGCCATCTCTCCAGATCCTCAGACTCACTCTGTAGACCAGGCTGGCCTCAAACTCACAGAGATCCTCCTGCCTCTGTCTTCTTCATGCTGGGATCAAAGGTGTGTGCCACTGTTGCTTGGCAACATTTTTAAATTAAACAATCTATGCCAGTGTGGTGCCACACCCCTTTCATCCTAGCTCTTAAGAGACAGAGGCAGGTGGGTCTCTGCGAGTTCAAGGCCAGCTGGTCTACATAGAATGTTCTAGGCCAGTCAGGGCTGGTTAGAGCTACACGATGAGATCCTGTCTCAAAAATGTAAAGTTAAAAAAAAAAAAATTACAATGGTGGGGGTCCATTGACCCAGACCTGTAGTTCCAGCTGCCTAGCAAGCTGAGGCAGGAAGCTCTAAGATAGCCTGGGCTACATAGAAAGTCTCTGTCTCCAGACGGAGGCAGAAGAGAAGGAGCCAGACATTTATTTATTAGTTCAGAGATGAAGTTGCATGTAGCTCAGGCTAGCCTCAAACTTGCCACATACCCAGAGATGACCTCGAACTTCTGGTCTGCCTGACTTTACCTTGGAGTGCGGGGAATTACAGATGCATACAGGATGTTATACAAGTTAGGCAAATACGCTACCCGCTGAGCTACATCTCCAACCCCAGCCTTTTCTTTCTTTTTTTTTTTTTTTACAAAGTATACAATGTCAACCAGGTGGTAGCAGCAGATACCTCTAATCCCAGCACTAGGGAGGCAGAGGCAGAGGCAGGTGGATTTCTGAGTTTGAGGCCAGCCTGGTCTACAGAGTGAGTTCCAGGACAGCCAGGACTACACAGAGAAAGCCTGTCTCAGAAAGAGAAAGAGAGGGAGAGGGAGAGGGAGAGGGAGAGGGAGAGGGAGAGGGAGAGGGAGAGGGAGAGGGAGAGGGAGAGGGAGAGGGAGAGGGAGAGGGAGAGGGAGAGGGAGAGGGAGAGGGAGAGGGAGAGGGAGAGGGAGAGGGAGAGGGAGAGGGAGAGGGAGAGGGAGAGGGAGAGGGAGAGAGAGAGAGAGAGAGAGAACCAAGTATGCAATTAATATGATTCTTTGTATCTGAGGCTGGTCCAGCTCCTGGGATTCAATGTTTCTCCTGCCTCACAGTCAGAGCTGGGACAATGGGTGTGCATTATAACCCACGCTTGTTTCTAATACTACTGGTCTTCCTGTATTCATTTTGTATCCTTTCATGACTGATTATCTTATCCATTCAGCCATCTTTTGGCCAAGTCTGTTTCAGACATAAAGCAGAGATGGTTTGAGGTCCCCCCTGCTCAAAAGCTTCTATTTCTTTGCCGTCCGTGTCACTAATCGGGGTTTTTCTAATTTCTCTTGTCATTACTGTTTCCAGATCTGTTCACAAGTGCCCACAAAAACTGCCCCAGACCCCAGGGCACAGACATCCTGAACCAGGACCTGCCCTCCAGCCGCCCACCCGCCATTGTTCCGGACCATGTTGCTGGCAAGGTAACTGGCCATCCATCACTCTCCTCCCGCCTGCCCTGACTCCGGCTGCTCTCTTATTTCTCTGAAGCAAGCAGAAACCATTCTCAATTCCTTTCTTTCTTGCCAATCCCAGCTTCTCCCTGGGCAGTAGGGGCACCAAGGGCTTGGTACTCAGCTGGACGAGGCTCTGCATTGGGCTGGGCATCAGGGACTGGGCCAGATTTATTTAGAAAACACAGCCCCGCCCCAGGGGTCTTCCATCCAAAGTAACTCAACCTCGCCGGTAGGTTCTGCTGCCAGCCTAGAAGAATTTAGCATCTGTCAAGAACTTCTCAAGAGTGCAAGCGAAGATCCTCCGTGTAGATCAGGAAGGTGTAGAGAGGGGTCTGGGTATAGCAAGGGGCCCTGTAAGGTGGCTACATCTTGACCTCTCAGAACACCACAAGGTGGATCCACTTGCCCTGAAGGACTTCAGGACATAGCCATGTGCGCACCGCCCCACCCCCACCCCGAGTGCCCCAGCTCTGACTAATCCCCTTTCTCCTCTTGTTTCAGGACAAGCAGATGGATTTCTGTTGGGATCCTTGGCAGGTCAGTGTGCTTGCTTGCCCCAAGTCCAGCCAGCCCAACTGACATCACCTTCCCTTCCTTCCTCTGCTGTGCCCAGCCCAGGCCACAGTCCTGCCAGCCCAGAAGGAAATCTTGAGGGAATGGATAGGACCTCCCTAACTTTCTGTGGCTGATCCCTGGCCATCTTCTGATGAGCGGGTTATAATAATGGTCTGCAGGGGTGGGATGGGGATGGGGTGAGGGGTGTCTTCTGCCTGTCTGTTCTGCCTTCCTACCTACCCCCTTTTCCTTTTTCTACAGAGGTGCTTCCAGACCACCAATGGCTACATATCTGATTCTAGAGCCTGCCCCAGCAACTACAGCGTGGCTGCCCTGGCCACTTCATCCCTTGTGGGTAGGTCAGGATAGCCCATCTCCAGCCCTTAGAGATTGTATGCTCTTCCACGGACATGTGCCACAGACGACAAAGGGACACAGGCATGCTGGGTTTAACGTTTTCTAAGTTGCCAGACTTTAAGCTGGGTTCCTCTCTCGGGAGTTGAATTGCTGCGTTTTCAGGCCCCAGAGATGGCTCAGAGGGGAGGGTGCAGGCTGTGGGTATCTAACTTCATGGTCTCCCACGTCACCCTGGGTCTCGTTCCCTAGAAGCAGAACCTGAGGTGGGGACTGTGTCCCCCTGGGGGATTGCTCTTAGGCAGATCCCTGGGGAGTGAAGGAAGCTGAGGATTTTGCTCTGTGGAGACTTGGTTACAGCTGTGGGACTCTCTCTGCCTCAGCCCACTGCAGCATGGTAGTCTTTAGGCTCAATGGCACTTGAAGATCAAGTGTCTGGGCTTGATTTTGCTTCCTGTCCAGTCCCCATTCAGTCCCCAGTTGCCCATGAGGCCATCTTGAGGGCGCGAGGCCACCCCCAAAGCTATGGTAATTCTCTGGCTCCAGGCAGCCCTCCATGCCGCCTACCAGGCTGCTTGGCCCATCAGCCTCTCCACAGAGCTCGGCCCCACGCTGTAGACTTCCACCACACCAGATTTTTCCATGTTCCCAGAGGGCCTGGCTGCTTCCCTCCATCTCTGTCTCTGCAGCTTCCTCATCCCAAAACTCCTGCCATCCACCTCTCCTGCCCCGAGAAACACCACCCTTCCCCAAACGCTCTGCAGCCAGCACCCCACGGGGGGAGGGGGAGCAGGTCTCCCCTCCTTCCTCATCTCCATTATTGCCACGTTCCTGGTCCCTCATTCCTGTGGCAGTCTCACCTGACCTTGGAACTCGGGTTCCCCTAGGCCTTTTGCCTGCCTGGCTTTAGGGGATCTGGGAATGCCCAGATCGTTCTCCAGCTCGGTCAGTGGAGATGTTCAGCTGCTGCTGCCGTCTTCCTTGTCCCCATCACCTTCCACACCTGCCTGTCAGCTTGTCAGCTCCTCCAGCCTTTCTCCTGTCTAGCCCTGACGCTGCCTCTTGCTGGGTCCCTAAGATGTCCTCCAATTGCCCCATCTCCCATCTCCACCCTTGAACTTCGGTCTTTCCGTTGGGATACAACTCATATCCCAAGTAACAGATTTAATCTATATCTTCCCTGGTTCCTGTCTGGCTGTGCCATGGCCATGGCTCTCCATTGCCGTATAGACAATTCCAAGTCTTCACCTTGGCTCGCTAGTCCCTGCCTGGCTGCTGGGAGGCTCCCGGCCTCTTGTTGGCCCTGTATCGCAGCCTTGGTTGTATGGTGTTGAGCCAACTCTTCTGTAGCTTTTATCCTGTTTCATCTGTGAAATCCGGTCAACCTGGCCACCATCCGTCCCACCCCAATAGACCTTCAGAGAGCCCAATTCCAGGCCGTCTCCTCCAGGTAGCACTCCCTGATGCGCCTCCACTCACCAGACTCTTAAGTCCACAGAGCTGGGAGCTCAGGGCCACTCCCTGACTGTTAATCATGAGTGGAAGATGCTGGGTCACATGGCCGGCCGGAGAAAGGAGTAGTTTGGGAATAAGACTCAGATCCAATAAGACATCGGGGATGAGGGGGCAAACAAACGGGCAGGACATGTACTGAAGGAAGGGGCATCAGGCTGCGGTAGGCACAGGGCAGGGTGTGGGTTCTGAGAGGAACTGGCGGCGGTTATAGGATGCTCTGAGGTACCTGGGTGTCATAAGCTGGGGCTTACAATGGGACAGTCACCCAGTAGCTATCCATGGCTTCACAGGGGTGGTGCAGAGCGTCAAGGACCACATCACAAAGCCCACGGCCATGGCCCGTGGCCGAGTGGCCCACCTCATCGAGTGGAAAGGCTGGAGCGCCCAGCAGTCAGGCTGGGAGCTGTCCCCAGCAGAGGACGAACATTACTGCTGCCTCCCGGACGAGCTGCGTGAAGCACGCTTTGCTGCAGGTGAGTGGGGGGCACAGGGAGAGGGAGGCCACAAGCTGGGTCTACAGCCTGAAGGTGGGTCTGAGTGAACATGCAGTAAACGCACAGGGTGGCGGGTGGGGCACTGCATGGCTTCCTGGGCACAGAAGGATGGCTCAGAGAGGCCCACGTAGACATAGAGTGCCCCTTCCCACCTGTGTGCTCACTGAGACTAATCCTGCTGCCCCCCACCTCAGGGGTTGCTGAGCAGTTTGCCATCACAGAGGCTACTCTGAGTGCCTGGTCCTCTCTGGATGACGAAGAACTGCAGCCCGAGGCCAGTACCCAGGGTGCCTTCCAACTCCAAGGTACAGCAGGGACATCAAGTCAGGGTGGGTGAAGCAACCCTTAGGGCGACACCCAAGACAGGGTTCCTTCCTTCCCTCTTCCCCCTTCTCCCAGGTGGCTTGCATTCCTCCCCAGTAACCTGGGGCTGGTAGTTCTGGCTCGCACACTCCCAGGGACTGTCCTGATCAAAAAGGAGAGACTGGGTGGGGTGCAACTTGAGCTGGCACTAGCTGGATTGTAGGTGTTGCTTTCCCAAACCTGGGTCCCGATGAACCTTCCTTTGATTCATCTCACATGATTCTCCCTATGACTGGGAGGGTAAGGGACAGAGGACCAGAAGGAGAACCCCTTGTCGCAATACCCACTGCCTGCTCTGACCTTCTCTGCTCCCTGTCATGGGGAGAAAACTGAGCTCAGAGAGACTTGGAGACCTGCCTGAGGTCGTATAGCTTAACAGTGACATAACAGGCCTCCTCACCCTGGCCCGGCCTCCCATACCCAGGGAGGTAGGACACGAGATGCAGAATCCCATCTCTTCCCCTGTATTTTAGACCTCGAGAACATCTACCTTCAGGACAGCCTCCTGAGCGGCCCTTCACAGGACGACAGCCTCCTAGCCTGCTCCCCTGGCCTCACCCTGGACGATGGCTGGCCCTCACCAGAGGAGCCCCCAAGTCCCACCCAGCAGCACCGGCAGCGGCTGCCAGGGGCCCAGGGGCCCGATGGCGGGGCCCACCTGCATGGCTCGCTGCCGTCAGTGGACAGTGGCTCTCTTTCAGAAGAGGAAGATGAAGTGTTTTATAACTGAGGCAAAGCTGGTCAGTCCATTGTCTGCACACCCTGCTGGGATCCCAGCTGTACCAGTGTACCACGGGGCATCTCTGGACTCCTCAGTACAAACACAGGGTGGAGCGTGGCAGGGATGGTGGCCGTTACTCCTGTGGACTGCCAGTGCCTCCATGGACCTGCCAACAGCCTGCTCCAAGACTCTAAGCAGACACCAGGGCAACCAGCCCCAGGAGAGATGACAGTCAGGCCCCCAGGAGGATACCACGGAAAGATTAAGAGGATTGTTTGGAGGGGGTCTGGGGAGACAACCTCGACCTGGGCTCAGCCCTCCCCATTCAGACTGGGTACCTGCCTCATGGAAGGTGGGACCGTTTCTCCTGGACTCTCTTCAGTCTCTGGACTGTCTGTCTGTCCTTCCTCTTACCTGGTTCCTCTGTGACCACCCTCCATGCTCCCCAGACAAGAGGACCTACGTCTCCTCCCTCGCCCCCCCGCCCCCCCTCCCACAGGGTTCTCTGGTAACATTAAAGTAGTGTGTTCACCCTGGATGAATTCCACATGGTTCTTCTGGGGAAGGCATGCTCCTGTGGCCTGGATGAGGGTCTGAGGGATTAGTGAAGGCTTCTACTTCCAACACACAAACACCAGAGAGGCCTCAGTGGAGGATGCCCGGTGTGTCTTGATGTTGCAAAGAGACACACCCCAGGGACCCTGCTTTACCCAGCTGTACCACCACAGTCAGGGAGACTGAGTCTGGAGGGCAGAACCACACACATACAAGGTCCTTTGATACGTGAGGCCAAGCGTCAGAAGACCTGGTAAAGACTCTCTCTCCCTTCCATCTCCCCATTATAAGGTGTGGAGGCTGAGGGATCCCAGGCCCAGCCTGTGATGCTCTGTGAACACCAGGTGCCCCACGAGCTTAACCTAGGCCAACACCAGAACCCAAGGAACCAAATGCAAACTCTTGCGGGAGAAAATGGCTGAACAGTGGCTCTGGAAGTCAGCTTAACTTTTATTTTCTCGGGAGTTACTGGTTGTGAGCAGATAATCTCTGAAGGCACATCCACCAGGGTGAGATTTGTCTTGTCCTCTCAGGGTGGACCATGATAAATATGGAACCCTGTTCAGCTGGGTACAGCTAACCCTGATGCTCTGAGGAGCTGAGCTGGTCTGGAGGGGTGGGGGCAGGGAGGGAAGAGGGGTGGGGCTCTGTGCAGCCTCTGGAGCCCTCAGCTGGGTTCCTGTTCCGACCCCCACACTGGCTCACTTGGGGGCTGGTGGGTTGATCAAGGTGGAGATGGCTTTCTTCAGCTACAATAGAGAAAAAAGGACCGAGGAAGGGCAGGTTGGGGGGATGGAGACACCTCTGGCCTCTATCGAGAGCACCCCCATAATCATTGAGTCTGTAGATTTACTGCTGGCGCCTAACCTAGAAGGTGTCAGGCTGGTAACTGATGTTCCAGGCTTAGTGGCCACTTTAATCCAAAGAACGGGGTACCTCAGAGTTCCGTGTAGCTTTGAAAGAGGACCGTTGGTGCCCCCCCATCACACACACACACTTTGTCCACCCTCAAGACCCCATTACCTCCACCCAGGATACAGAGCCCACAGCTCTGCCCCGTGACGTCACGAACAGCGCCTGAAGGGTCAGCAGCTCAAAGAGGCTGTGTGCCTGCAAGGGGGATTGACAGGCAATGACGGAGTCAGGGAACACCACCCCTCTGCACACACACACACACACACACACACACACACACACACACACACACACACTTCTCTTGCCAGGTGAATGGAAGAGCAGAGTCCAGACATCAGTGTCTAGTCTGACCACTAGGGGGAGCCAGACTCCACATAAGAAGCAAGGTCTCAGGCAGAAGGAATCTTTGGTCCAGGTTACCTGGCTTCAAGGACATCAGGCCCTGGCAGAAAGCTTGGGGCCATAGCCAGGTTCCTAGGCTGTGTCCATCACTCCCACCCCACTCCAAGTGCCTGCTCTGAGAGGCTAGGTAATCTAGCAGCTTTCACACGGGAGGATGGGGGGAAGGGCCTCAATTGGGGTCCCTGTGTGATGCTCAAAACCTTCTTTAAAAGTTTTTGTTTGTTTAGTTTTTTAGACAGGGTCTCTCTATGTAGCCTTGGCTGTCCTGGGACTCACTATGTAGATCAGGTTGGCCTCAAACTCACAGATTTTTCTGCCTCTGCTTCTGCTTCTGCCTCTGCCTCCCAAGTGTTGAGATTAAAGGTGTGTGCCACCATGCCCAGAATTTGTTTAGTTTTGTTTTTTTATGTGCATGGGTGTTTTGCCTGCATGCATGATTGTGTACCACATGTATGACATTCCACTAGGGGCCAGAGAGGGTGCTGAGTCCTCTAGGACTGGGGCTGCCGTGTGCTTGTTGAGAATTGAACCCTGACCCTCTGGAAGAACAGCCAGTAGTTCTAAAGCTGGGCCTTCTCTTCAGCTCCATGGGACACTTCTAACTAACAACACGTGTTCTACCCAAAGCACTCGTTCCCCAAGGTCCCTCAGGTCCCTATCTCTGTATCACCTCAGGAATCCTGGCGATGACCCAGGCTGGGGCTGCTGGGCGCATCTGCAGATGAATGTGTGTGTGTGTGTGTGTTGTATTATGTATGTATGTTATGTGTGTATGTATGTGTTGTATGTGTGTGTTGTGTGTGTATATGTATGTATGTGTGTGTATATTGTGTGTATGTATGTGTGTATATGTATTGTGTATGTGTTGTGTGTCTGTGTGTGTATTGTGTGTATGTGTTGTGTGTCTGTGTGTGTATTGTGTGTATGTATGTGTATATATGTGTTGTGTGTCTATGTGTATATATTGTGTGTATGCGTTGTATCTGTATGTGTGTATATTGTGTCTGTATGTATGTGTATATGTATTGTGTGTATGTATGTGTCTATAAGTGTTGTGTGTGTATGTGTGTGTGTATATTGTGTGTGTGTATACAACACTTCACAGAGAGAGGATGTGGAGCCTGAGTCCCCTACCAGGTCCCCCCTCTCCACCCTTTTTCTCCCTTACCTGATACAGGGAGGTCTCTGGGGTCAGCTGCAGGGTCACTGGCTGTGTGGGGCAGCCACCAGCCAAGATGTCCTGGAGAAATCGCTGGGAATTGGAGAAAGACAATGTGGCCTGAGCCAGCCAGCAGTTCCAAGGCTCTTGACCCCTGAACTCCTCCCTCGCTTCATAGCCCTGCCCACACCCCCACTCTGTCCCCACACCTGGCACGGGTGCCCACCTCTTGGCCTGGAGCCCAGGAAGCTGGCTGGGTCTGGAGGGCTTGCACCAGGTGAGTCCTTTCCACAGTGCCCACCAGGGTCTGAGACTCTAGGAAGCACAGAGGAAGGGACTTGTTATAAAAATGGAAGTCACATTATCTGAGCAGCTACTATGTGCCAAGAACATGCTGGGTACTTTTTTTTTTTTTTAAAGATTTGATTATTTTCTCAATTTTATGTGTGTGAATGTTTTGCCTGAATATGTGGACTACACATGTTATGTGCAGTGCCCAAAGAGTCCAGAAGAGGGCGCCGGAGTCCCCCACCCCAACTAGAGTAAAGGACGGTTGTAAGCTGCCTTGGGAGTGCTAGGAACTAAGGCCAGGTCTTGTTAGAACAGCGGTGGTCTTAACCAATAGGCTCTCTCTCCAGCCTTGTGCTGGGAGTTCTTGTGTCTCATTTAGGACATTTAGAGAATTTTCAGTCTCCTGGGACCTTTCACCCAGCTTACAGATGAGGAAACACAGGCTGAGAGGCACAGCGGCTAACTGTCCTGCCTGCTCAGTTTTAGACGTGGATATTCAGCAGCTGCGGATGGCTGTGTCATCCTTGACTAGAATCCCAACAACCATTCCCAGGCTGCTTTGCAATACACTTAGAGGGAACCCCCACCCAGCCTCCCACGCAGCGCCCCCCATTCCCACCCCCGCTGAGTACCTCTGGTCTCCACCAAGGGATACTGAGACACATCTGTGGAGGTCACCACGTTGACCACCTCCTCCAGGGGCATGTCCTTGGCCAGTGTGGTAAGGTTACAGTTCATGAAGTGACCCACAGTCACAGGGTGGGAGCTGTGGGCAGAGTAAGGCATGTAGCAGCCCTGCAGTGGGGGCACTAGCCCCCAGGACAAGACAGGGAACCAGGCTGGGAGAGCACCCAGGTGTGACAGTTGGTACTTTAATATTTACCTTCAACTTAACAAGATATAGAATGAGACCTCAGCAAAATAGTTTCTAGGCTGTGTCACTTGTCTCTAAGTGTGGGCAGTGCCATCCTGTGAGCTTTGTCCTGAACTTAATACTAAAGAAAGAGCTAGGGCTGGAGAGATGGCTCAGCAGTTAAGAGCACTGACTGCTCTTCTGGAGGTCCTGAGTTCAATTCCCAGAACCCACATGGTGGCTCACAACCATCTGTAATGGGATCTGATGCCCTCTTCTGGTGTGTCTGAAGACAGCTACAGTGTGCTCACCTACATAAAATAAATCTTTTTTTAAAAAAAGAAAGAGCTGGGCAGTGGTGGTGCACGCCTTTAATCCCAGCACTTGGGAGGCAGAGGCAGGTGGATTTCTGAGTTTGAGGCCAGCCTGGTCTACAGAGTAAATTCCAGGACAGCCAGGACTACACAGAGAAACCCTGTCTCAAGAAAGAAGAAGAAGAAGAAGAAGAAGAAGAAGAAGAAGAAGAAGAAGAAGAAGAGGAGGAGGAGGAGGAGGAGGAGGAGGAGGAGGAGGAGGAGGAGGAGGAGGAGGAAGAGGAGGAGGAGGAGGAAGGAAGGAAGGAAGGAAGAAAAAAGAAAGAGAAGGAGAGAGAAGTGGGATTGAAGAGATGGCTCAGGTGTTAAGAGCACTAACAGTTCTTCCAGAGGTCCTGAGTTCAATTCCCAGCAACCACATGGTGGCTCACAACCATCTGTATGGTATCTGATGCCCTCTTCTGGTGTGTCCAAAGATAGCTACAAGGTACTTATATAAATAAAATAAATAAATCTTTTAAAAAAAAAAAAGAAAAGAAAGAGAGAGAGAAGTGGGCACCAGCATTTATATCTCTCAGCATGGTGCATGCAACGTGACCGGCTGCCCCACATTCCTGTCACCATGCCTTCCCCCATCATGATGGACGGTGCACCCTCAGACTGTGAGCCAGAATGAGCCAGAATGAGCTTCCCAACCTTCCTCACGTTGCTTTTGTTGGGTGTTTTTTTGTACCAAGGAGAAAAGTAACACATATTTTTGGTTTCTGGGTGCAAGACCAGGGGGACTGAAGGAATGAGTAGCACTTAGGACCCTGCGATGGGAAGGAACACAGAGACGGTTCACGAAAGGGCACAATCTGTGTCCCCAGCTCTCCAACACCAGCTTCAGTGGGGGCTGGATCACCTCACACAATTCTGCCCTACAAGAATTTCTTTTAGTTTTTTTTTTTTTTTTTCCTCACGCCCGAGAGAATTTTACAGAAGGTTTGAGAGCATGAGAAAAGTCACTCCCGTATGACAGCAAGGTAACAGGTTTGGAGGACAGCAGCTTGTGTGCGTTTGAAGCTGGACAGGGCCACAGAGGATCCTGGGCCTCAATCATGGCTGCTTTGGGAACAGAAACTGCTGAGTATGTTCTGGTTGAGGAAGAACCTCTGACCCCGTCTGCATCCCAGCTCCTGACCACTTAGCTGGGCAAGCAGAGCAAGAGAGGGAGGAGAGAGGCCTCTCCTAGCTGATGTTCAACCTCCTTGTGACCTGAAGGAAGACTTGTCCAAGCTCTGGTTTTCTCTCCCAGCCCATGAGGCTCTGGGGACCAAATAATGGGCTGAGGGAGATTGTAGTGGTGTCAGGGGTGGGAATGTGTCCTTTAACTTCCACATCAACCTGGACATCCCAGGCTCACCCAATCTGTCGGCCACGGATCCACGGCAGGTATGGCAGTTTCTTGGCCATGATGGTGCCATCGTAGAAAGAGGGCTGACAGTTTTGAGAGATGACATTGGCCGCCAGCACGGCCATCAGCACTGGCAGCGCATGAATGATCTGACCAGTCAGCTCAAAGGCCAGCAGCGCTGTGGAGATGGTGTGGGTCACCGCCCCCGAGAAGGCAGCAGCACCTGCAGGGACAGAACCGTATTGAGTGACTCTAGCCAGGGACCAGGCTCACACAGAAGGCAAGGTGAATTTAGCATGACTGTAGCTAGGGGCAGGACTGTCCGGAGCGCATATACTCAAAACTGCTAAAGGTGCCCAGACATGGCAAGAGAAAAGGGATACAGAGGGGGTGGGGGGATGGGAAAGGAGTGGAGCTAAGAAAGAGCTGGGAGCTGGGTGGTGGCGCACGCCTTTAATCTCAGCTCTCAGGAGACAGAGGCAGGCAGATCTCTGAGTTCAATGAGGCTGGTTTACCGAATGGATTCCAGGACAGCTAGGGCTACACAGAGAAAGGAGAGAGAGAGGGGTGGGGAGAGGGAGGGGGGAAGGTTCAGAGGATGCCGGGGCTTTGGAAGTTGAGAGGCACACACTGTGCAATCCACTCCAGGCCATACACAAGCATCCACTCCTTCAATTATATTCTAGCCCATGGGGTATTGTCACTTGAAGGGCCCAGGTTCACTCACCGGCCAGAGCATAGCCCCCAGGCATGATGGGATTGACCTCTCCGCCAGCCACAATGCCCTCTGGGAAAGCGACAGACAGGGCCTCTCCCAAGAGGCGCCCGATGGCAGCTCCTGCCATAGACTCAGAGTGAAGGAGCGGTCAGGCCGATCTGACCCCCAAGACCCTGGAACCCTGCCTCATTCTCAGTACCCACTGGGAGACAGGCGGTGTGTGGGGGTCAGGGTTATGACCTGTGCTCCCGGAACCTCCTGGGATCCAGACTCACCAATGATGAATATAGGCATGAAGTACCCGGCAGGCATGGGGATCGTGGTGGCCAGAATCAGCATCCAGAACTTTGCCGGAGGTGGGAGAGGGGACCAGAGGACAGAGGTTACAGACAACAGAGGCAGAAGTGGGCAGTGGGGGGATGGGACAACAGAGGCAGAAGTGGGGGTTTCCCAGAGAAAGGGATGCCCGTGTTGGGCTTGCAGTACTGACTGAAATTATGGAAGACATCCAACGGGGGAAGTAACCCAACCCTATTAAAGTGCCCACTGTGTGCTGGGCACATGTTAGGTCACTCATTTTCTTGCCTTTGGCCGGCTCTTTGGGTAGAAAGAGAAACTAGCCCATGGCTTCATTTTTTAAAAGTGCATGTGAAAATTTGTGTGTGTGTGTGTGTGTGTGTGTGTCAGAGGACAAGCTCGGGTGTTATGCTTACAACTACTGCCCACCTCCTTTGAGACAGACCCTTACGGACCTGGAGTTTATTGATTAGGTTAGACAGACAGAACAGTGAGCCCTAAGGGAACCTCCTGATCCCACCCCTCTAGTGCTGTGGTCATTTTTTTGAGGCATGCTACAAGCCCTCCTCTTTAAGGATGCCGAGCTACTTCATCGTAAAGATGAAGAAACTGAGTTAAAAGTAAAAAAGGGAATCCGAGGCCAGAGATGCAAATGTGACGTCTCTGGGAGCACAGTGGGCCAGGTTCAGGTTGGAAGTGGACGGTGTTCCAGTGTCTGTTCGTGAAGGCAGCCCTGTCCTACCCAGATCCACAGAAGGGACTCACCTTCATGACCAGAAAGAAGGCCAGAGTCCCAAAGATGGTGAACTGTGGGTGATACCATTCAAACCACAGGTTCTGGGGGTCAGGTTCAGCAGGCCAGGGTGGGGACGAGTTCCGGGTCATCAACGCCCACGAGTTGTTGTCAAACAGAGAATGTAAGTGTTCCGCCATGGACAGCTGTGGCAGAGGCAGCAGTAGGTCAGCGGGTCCCCAACTGCCCCTCGCCTACCTGAGCCTCGACGACTCTATCTCTTCCCAGATGAGAACCCCCGAGGATGGCCCTGCCGCTACCCCTGGAGAGTTTTGGGGGGGATGAATGAGACCTGCACAGAGGAGACAGTAAATGGGGCTCACCACCCATCCCAGTAGCTCAGAGCCCCTTACCCGGGAAGCCATGAAGCGGCCCACACCAGGTGGATAGGTGACAGAGGCCAGGACCAGAGCGACCAGAGCTGCGTAGGACGGCTTGCTGGGAGAGAAAGGGAGACCTCTCTCGTTTGTGCCATCTTCCTCCCCCACCATGTAGGGAGACATGACAACTCCCTAGCAAAGGCAAGCCCACAACCTCCGGAATCACAATGAGGAAAGAGATATGACGAGCAAGGGCAGAAAAACTGACAAACCCCCCTCCAGAGAGGAAGGTGGGGGAGCCCAGGAGGAGGGGATCGGCAAAGGGAGGGCTGGGCAAAGGTTTGGGACACAGAGGGGACAGAGAGGACAGACCAGCCAGGCCAGGGCGGGAATTGGTCTTGCTAGGCTGGGAGGGAGGAAGAGGAACTCTGAGATCAAGAGGAGAGGGGGCTCAGAGAGAGGAGACAATGCATGCTGGGAAGGGTTCCATGACTCGCTTGGTTTCCAGTAAGTGGGTCATGAGATGTCTTGTGGGGTGGATTAGTGAGGAAGTGTACGCCGTGAGGTGTTCCATGGAAGGTACCAAGGGACTTGTGGGTAAGATTCTAACTCAGGGTTCGGGCTTGCTACAAAAGGTCGGGAGTGGGGGCTCCCTGCCAGCCTTCACCTACCTTGTAGCCAGCAGTTTGGAAGTGTACCGGTTGGTCTTGATGAAACGGAGAAAAGTTCGCTGACAGAATAGGTAAGCGCAGCTCAGGATCCCACAGATGAACCTGAGGGGGCGGTGAGGGTGAAGCCCGAGCGGCCCCCAGTTCACATCTGGAGGAGCCCAGTTAGGCTGTCGGGGCCTGAGACCCCACTTACCCCAGAGCCACGAAGAAGAAGATTTCAGGTAGGTCAAAGGGCACGTCCACTCGGAATCTGGTCTTGTAGATGGAGGTGATTGTCTCTGGGGGAGGGGGAGGGGAGGGGAGGGCCTGAGGTCACACTTATCCCCACCCAAAGCATCTCCCAGAATAGCCCATACCAGGGAGGGAGCACCATACCCTGAGATCAAACGACTCTGGCTCTGAACCTGGGCCTGCCGTCCAGCCGGCCATAGCGATTTCACCCCTAGAGCCTCCCTCTCAGCCCAGCACTGGTAGGTCCCATCTGTCTGCCTAGAGGCTTAGGGAGAGAGCAACTAGCCGCTTAGGTGCTAGCAACTGAGACTACCCCAAGAAAACTCCTCCACGTCAGACCGGAAGATTCGGTGCCACAGGCGCTCTGACATATCAGAAGATTTTCTACGCCTGCATGTGTTCTCTTCTCTCAGCTTCTCCTCAAGTTGTGGTTCCCTTCCAGTTTTGACCAAAATATAAGTAAATTTGTTATTCCATCTCCGTGTCTGTCATGGCATTTCCTCTTGAGGAGGGTGAGTGTTTGAGCACAGAGCACAAGCTATGACTGGGTGCCGCTCTGGCAACAATGTGGCGATTGAGAACCAATCAGGGTCGAGCATGATTTATCCGCTGTGCTTGTTTGGGGACGGGAGAGGAGACATGTCGAGGTCAAAGGAGTCATTTGTAGTGTCCCTCCCGAAGAACACGTGGAGATCCTTGAGGTCTCCGATCCTGTCACACAGCCTTCTACCCAGAGGAAAACTTCAGTGTCTTCCAGCCTTGACCGCGTGTGTATTCTGTTCACGGGCACAGGGCCCGCCCAGCCTGCATGCTTTAGCTGATCTTGGTGGAATCTACACACTAGTTCAGAGATAGTACAGCACCCCCAGGCCCTCATGATTGAGGAATGAGGGATTGTAGTGAGAGTCATAGCCATGAAGATTCTTATAGGAAAATTCCATGCTGGGCTTAAAGCTGTGCTCCCTTGGAAGTCCTGACCCCAGAAACTGGACTGTCCCCATGCACGTGTTCTCTGGATTTTGTTTAACCTTCTCCATGACACTGTGGTGACCAAGGTGCAGACAGACTGAGAACGTCCCTCCAGTGTCGCCCAAAGCCATAGACCAACTGAGTCACACACATATGGGTGTGCACATACATACACTCACATACACACACCTGATTTTTCTTTTAGTTTAGTATAGGTAAGGATTCAGACCCAGACTAGACCTAATGTCTAGATGCTCCAGAAACCAAGGTGGGGGTAAAGGAGGAAAGGAGGAAAGGAAGGAAGGGAAAGAAGAGGTGAATGGAGAGGGGACGGAAGGCGGAGACAATGGGGGAGGAATCACAGAAGAGAGAGGGTGGAGACTAGGTCCCAATATGGTGCCCACCCTGTTCACTGTTGAAGACCGCCAGGAGACGGAACATGAAGGCCCCGCAGGTGGCAGCGAAGAAGCCCCTCCAGTAATTCCAGACGGAGAAGTGAGAAGACATGACCTCGATGCTGAACAGGACACCTAGGGGACACGCGGCTCAAGAGGACCCCTTTTCCTTAGCTGTAGGATGTGGGGGTCATTCTCCTTCACCTGCTGCTTGCCGCCTGGACAGCTGGAGACCCCTATTGCCTTTGTGCTTGACTCAAACCAAGAAGGTCAGCATGTCCCCATCCCCACCCACAGGGTAGGACCGTGAGGATTTCCATTTTTCCAGCCTGGGGAAACCAGGCTCAGGCCCACGGTGAGTTCAAAGGAAGCCTACAGCAATAGGACAGCCTATCCCAACCACCCTGGGATGAAAGGATTGAAGGTTCTCCTGCCGGGATCAGGAGCCAGCTGGGGGCCGGAGGATGAGGAAGCTGGGGAGGACAGGACCACGGACCCGACAAGACAGAGCTCTCACCGCTGAAGGGGGCGGCGAAGACTGTGGCCACGCCTACTGCCGCTGCCGCCGAGAGCATTTCAATTTCCTTGGCCTTGTTCTGGGGAAAGCAGAACCCTGGGATCAGAACTAGCGCGCTTCCCCTTCTAGTCTCAAAGGGGCTCTCTCTTATTCCCCTCACCTCAGTTTCCCCGATGGTCTTGGTGCGCACGCGGCCCAGATAAGCAGCGATCATCACGCTCAGGTGCACGAAGGGGCCCTGCAGGGGGCGGCATGATGCAGGCCCAGGGTCCATGGGCTGGGGAACATGAGTCTTTCCCCCCTCCCTCCGCTTCCTTCTCCTCCTTTTCCTCCTCTCCCTCCTCCTCTTCCTCTTTAAGGCCCAGGGTAAGAAGAGCCACAAGCCTGGCCCAGACACAACACCCTCCTCATTTACAGCCTTGTCTTAGGCCAACCCCAAACCCCAGGGCTATCCTCAGATGCTCTTTTCACACATGGAGACTTAGTTGTGCTTCCAGAGGCATGGAGACACAGGGAGGAAGGTCGGTGGGCCTGCCTTGTTCATACCACTTTGCCTAGGAAGATGGTACTGCCTGTTGCCAGGGTGCAGGAGAGGCCCACCACCTTGGCCCCAAAGTTCTTGATGTCTAGGTAATCCTCCAGGACCACACCGGACAGCATGGTCTTCAGCTCTGGGAGTCCAGACCCTGGGGCAAGGGAAAGACAATGTATACATTATTTTTATATCCTCCTCCTCCTCCTCCTCCTCCTCCTCCTCCTCCTCCTCCTCCTCCTCCTCCTCCTCCTCCTCCTCTTCTTCTTCTTCTTCTTCTTCTTCTTCTTCTTCTTCTTCTTCTTTTCTCTCTCTCTCCCTCTCTCCCTCTCTCCCTCTCTCCCTCTCTCCCTCTCTCCCTTCCTTCTCCTCCAATCCCAATCCCAACCCTGCTTAACAAGATCAGAGGAAGTCAGACACATCTCCAGAGGAATAGCTGCCTCTCTCTCAAGAAGGTCTCACTGTGTGGGCCCAGACTAGCCTGAAAATGGCAGCCAGTCTCCTGCTTCTGCTTCCTAAATACTGCTATTCCAAGCGAGTATCTCTGTGCCTGCCACAGACTAAACACATAGCGCTCTCTGACACCAGCCCCCTGGACCTCACACACCCTGAGAGGAAGATTTCATAACTTCAGCTGTCAGGAGAGAGAGCTGAGGGTCTTCTGAGGGGACCTTGAAGTCGGCAGCAGGGTGGGGACCTGGGGATTATCAGGCTGCCACCAGAGACACCTGGGAGATGTTCCTGAGCTGAGGCTAAAGGCTGCTCTTGGGCCCCGGAGCCGGCTGCTTCCCTAAGCCCAGCCAGCCCTGACATTCTGAGCTGTGTTCCTGCAGGTGAAGTCACCTGCTGTCCCTCTCCCTGTGTGACTTTGGGCAGATGGCATGTCTCTTCCAAGCCCGCTTCCCTAACCAGGTCACTCTTCCCTGCCTCCCTCCTGAGAAGCCCCTTCGGATGTGCAAAGATTTGGATTCATGGGGACCGCAGGACAAGGCAGGTTGGCCAGAGACCAGGTGACTATGACTCACCTCCAGAGAAGGGCGTGATGCTCTGTGAGAAGCCGGAGGAGAAGGACAGAAGAGCCACGGGGTACACGGTCCAGGAGAGGTACCGGAGCAGGTGGCCGTCCCCAACCTCCCTGTACAGCCACTTGTGTGCTGGAGGATGACCAGCAGTCAGGGGGCCACCCAGAGCCTCAGCCCTGGAGGCAGACACTACAACACCCACTTATAAACCAGGAAAGGGCCCAAGGCCACACACTGAGAGGAGGGTGACCAGGTTCCTAGGTTCATATCTTCCTGCTTGTGAGACTTCAGCTCAGTGACTTGACTGAGCCTCAGTTTCCCATCTGTCCAGTAACCAGTGATGGCACCTACCCAAACCCCCAACCCAGAGTCCCTGAAAGACCAAAAGAAGGACATAGTGAGGCAGCCGAGTGTCCAGAGGAAGTGGGCGCCCACTGAGCCGGCAGCATGGAGGGAGAGAAAAAAGATGGAGATGGGACAGTAGCCATAAGTAAAGCAAGGCATTTGGGATATCTCCCATTATGCAGATGGGATGACTGAGGCCCAGAGAGTGGAAGGAGCCTTGCCAGGGTCACACAGCTGCTGAGATATGAAGCCAGCACCAACTCCAGGCCTGGTTCCCCACAGCTTTGCCCACCCCACTGCCCATGGCTGTCTGGCTGGTATCCCAAGCATGTATAGGAATCCCATCGCCCCGAGCAACATGCGTGCCAGAGAGGCCTTACCTCTGACCACGCGCCCGATAGCGAAGTTCATGGCATAGCTGATCAGAGCCATGAGCACTCCGAGAGCCACCAGGAAGTACCAGTCCTCACCCACACGGAACAGCCGCTCTTTCAGCCACTCTAGGCCCCCTGGACAGGACACTGGGGTCACAGCTCCTTCTCTGGGGGGCTGCTCCTGCTCTGGGTAGCCACAGCAAGCTAGGGGCCCAGAGTTGGAGTCTGAGGTGATGAGGCAGGGTTCTGGGTCATGGAAGGGGCTGAGTGGGATACGTAGAGAGTGAAGTGGGTTCCAGGTAGGTGTCCCTCCACCTCAGGTCACACTGGAGCCTCATAAAAGATTGGTCAAGGTGGCAGAGGAGGACGAGGGGCTGGTACTATACCTCTTACTGATATCTCATTAGACTCTGAGGCTTAGCAACCATGAAGGGAAGCATAGGACCCTGTCACCCCCAGGGCCTATGGACCATCTGCACTTCAGGCCCCCGCCATCCCCTTGGCCACTGGCTGCCAACCCAGCCTAGGAAGCTGGCCCTCTCTGGTTGTAGGCATCAGCACTTGGGCCTGTTCTCTGCCAACAATAAGGGTGGTCAGGTTCTAAGTAGGCAGACAGAAGTGAACAGAGTGGTCTTGGGTCTAGGGTCACTGATATCCTAAGGGGACTTCATGGAGGAGGGGGAGGTGAAGTGGGACCAGCTCTCACCTCTGATGCCTCGGCGGATGCGGGGACACGGACCCCATAACTCTTGCAGAGTCACCGGCTTCCCTGGTGAGCCCTCACGTAGCCCCACCAGCTCTTCCATCCGTCCTGGGATAACAGATCAACAACCACTTGCTTGGTGACAGCCGCTCTGTGCTTCTGGGTTCTTCCAATACTCCACCTTCCGAACTGAAGGTAGAGCCTTATGCTGTTGGGTGGGTTTGTGGATTGCTGGTGTGGGGGGTGTTATCTGGAGGGTTCACCCATCTCTGTGTGCTCACTCTACAAAGGCTCTGACACCCAGGAGGTGCAGTGTTGCACTGCATGCCTGGAGCAGAGCTTCTAGATCTGATCCATGTCCGGAAGCAGGTGGGACCTAATCCCTTTCAGAAGCTCTTTTGTGCTGGGGCTCCCCCGCTGCTGCTCTCCTGGGACTCCAGGCTGCTCGGAGCATTCATTTTGCTCAGGGATGGACCTTTCACTCCGTCCCCATGGATAGTTCTAATGTCCCATACCCATCCCTCAGTACCCCGTGTTCCTCAGCTCAGTTCCACAGAGAGCAGGAAGCCTCCAGACCCAGAAAGAGGTCCTTGAGGGGTGGTGAGCTTCTGTGACTGCTATCTGCATCCTCCCTGCCCGGCCTGACCCAGTCAGCGCCTTACCTCTCAGTCCGCCCTGCAGAGGTCCTGCCTGCCTGGCGGTTCCTCTAACACAGACTCTTTGTTTGCAGCAGCAGCAGCTCCTGTGCACCCGGACAGGTGCGCATTCCACCAATCAACGCCCTCCCTTCCCCCCTCCCAGGCTTGAGTTTACCGTGACCACTAAGAATGTTCCAGACAAACCAACCAGAACTACCCCAGCCAACAGAGCACGAAGGACTCAGCAGCTGAGAGGTGAGGAAGGGGTACCGGGGTATCTTGCATGTGACACCTGGGCAGAGGGGCACCCATCTGTGTCACAGGACTCTGGGGATCCCTGAGGTCCAGGTCTGGGAGCAGGAGCTGATGAACATGAAGGACCGTAAGGGGGGCAGTCTCCTCTGCTGTACCTGAGCCTCAGGTCTCTTAGCTGGGCAATTGAAAAGAGATGCAGAGTGCAGAAGAGACTGCTCGCGAAGGTGTGGGGGCACAGGAGGGGGGGTCCATGGAGGCCCATCCCTGGGAGCTAGGCATTTCCCAAAACAGCTCAGAGCTTCCAAAACCCAGAAAGATAACCAGTTGCCCTGCCGGAAAGAAATGACACTGTAGAACTGTGGGGCTTCCTGTCCAAGGTCACAGACGCCACCTGGCACACTGACACGCACCTGTGATGTCTCCTACTCTGGAGGCTGAGGTAGGAGCATTTCGTGAAGCCCAGAGCTGCAGATCAATTTGAGCAATACAGAAAGAGGCTATCTCAAGAAAAAAATTAGAGTATGCTAAGAAGTTGTTTATTGTTGTTGTTATGACTTTATTAAGGTGTTAGTGAGAGGCCATGGGAGATGACCAGAGAAAGTGAGGCCTTATGCAGCTAGGTAAAGACTCTCTGGTTTAGCTCCATTGCCAACCTTTAGCTTTTGAGACAGGGTCTTACTATGTAACCAAGTCTGGCCTCAAACTCCAAATCCTCCTGCCTTGCTTCCTAAACACTGCGATTACAGGCGTGGGCACTGTACCCACCAATAGAAGGATTTTTTTTAAAATAAATTGTGGGATCAGGGGGATTTGGGGAAGTGGCTCAGTGGCTAGGAGTCTTTGTGGCACTTGCAGAGGACCCAAATTCAGTTTCTACAGCTGCCTGTAACCCCAGCTTCAGGTCTGACCCCTTTCCTGCTCTCAGCACCCTCTACCCCGCCACACACACACACACACACACACACCCCTGTCAGGTTGTCCAGGTTCAAGAGATCCTAGTCACACGCATACACACACATAAAATATAAACTTTTTAAAAATTAATAAAGTTAATTGCTTGGGCCAGCAAGGTGACTCAACAGGTGAGGAAAGACCTGACTCTTGCGGGTTCCTCTAAGATGTATGCCCAGGTGCACACACACACACACACACACACACACATGCACACACACAAGCTTTTATCATGTAAAAGCAGAACAACTGCTGGGAGTCTTGGTGCACAGTGTATCTGAAGCCTACAGCACTGTGCTGTCACGTCCCCTAGGTCACACCAACATCAAAGGGAAAAAGGATGGACGTCCATGTCCATGCAGGGGCGCCCTCAGGACAGGACAGAAGCTTTGCTGAGCATCATGGAAGGATGGGAGGAACCTGTGGAAAGTGGTGTCGTAAAAGGGAAGTTCGACGGGGTCTCAAAGGCACAGGAGCAGCTTCTGGAACCAGTGACCAAACACTGCGGGGGAAGGACAGACACCTGGCACGGAGGAAGCCTGGGCAGGTGCAGACCTGGCTGGACTCAAACTCCTGGGTTAAAGTAGTTCTCTGTCTCAGCCTCCTTCGTAGCAGGGAGTGCAGGTGCATGTAAACATGCTAAGATATTTTCTATTGCAATATATATATATATATATATATATATATATATATATATATATATATATATATATATATATTTCTATGAAACACCACTCAAAAGCAATATGGGGAAGAAAGGGTTAACTTAGCTTGTACCTCCCAATCTCAGTCCAGTTGTGAATGGAAGTCAGGGCAGGACCCTGGAGGCTGGAGCTGATGAAGAAGCCCTGGAGAGATGCTGCTTACAGGCTTGCTCTTCCCTGCTTGCTCAGATCACTTAAAAAATAAATAAATAAATGTTAAAAAATTAAAAAAAAAAAAAACTCAGAACCACCTGCCCTTGGGTGACACTGCCTATAATGGCCTGGGCATGCATGTCAATTGTTAATCAAGAAAAGGACGAACAGACTTAACTACCGGCCTACCAGATTAGGAATTTTTTTTTCAATTGAACTTCCCTCTTTCCAGATAACCCTAGTATGTATCAACTTGATAAAAAACAAAACAAAACAAAACTAACTAACCATTGTAGTAGGGTATGGTGCTGGGTCTCTGTGAGTTCAAGGCCAGCCTAGTCTACAAAGTGAGTTCCAGGACAGCCAGGGCTGTTGCACAGAGAAACCCTGTCTTGGAAAACCAAATACAAACAAATCTAACCACTGCAATTGACCCTTTGTCAACGGAGCACATGATACATCGCTATTAAACGGTAAACTTTCCTTTCCTGTTTATCCCCAGGGTCTCATGCTGATGATATCCCAATACAAAGAATAGTATAACTTTAAAAATTCCATAATCTTTTTACTTTTTTTTAAATGCTTTAAAGTTTGGTCTCTATAAAATAACCACGACTCCTGTAAAACCATGAATAAGCTACATACTTCTTATTACATGCGGGACGGACCAGAACACTGTCAATCAAAGAGGCGCAAGTACCTCTGTATCTGAGGTCTCAGACCCGTGATCTTCTAGACTGGCAGGGCTGTGGGCAGCGCCCCTCTTCTTCAGCTCTTCTGCTTGTCTTAGAGACTAAAGCCACTGTCCTTGGTTAACTTCCCATTTCCTAAAGCCTCAATAGAAAGAAGGTGTCTCCACAGGAGGCTTCACCTAGCCTCTCTTCAGGGTTTCTGACCGTGCCACATGGTGCCAAGCCTCCACTTCTCTCCACAACCTCTTCAATCCTGGGGTCTCAATTGCAACTGAAGACACCATTTATTGGCAAGGGTCTTCTTCAGTGTGTATTCTCAGGGCCTTGTCAGAGATCCACTGACTGTGGATGCATGGATGCATTCGCTTCCGGGTTCTCTATTTGGCCCACTGGTCCACACAGTTATTTTTATTCTAGAATCAAGCAGCTTCAGTAGTTTTGAGATCATGTGTTTAATTCCTCCATCTTTTTATTTCCTGCCCAGGATTCCTTTGGCTTTGGCAGTCCATTAAACTTTTAGAGTGTTTCCTCTGTTCCTTTCTTTAAAACAAAACAAAACACACATAAAAAAACACAAAACAGCCGGGCAGTGGTGGCACACGCGTTTAATCCCAGTACTTGGGAGGCAGAGGCAGGCGGATTTCTGAGTTCGAGGCCAGCCTGGTCTACAAAGTGAGTTCCAGGACAGCCAGGGCTACACAGAGAAGCCCGGTCTCGAAAGCCCGGCGTTTTGTTTGTTTTTTGAGACGAGGACTCACTATGTTGCCCTGGCTGACTGAGAACTTGCTATGGAGCCCAGACCAGACTCTGTTTCCTAAGTGCTGGGGTTAAATGTGTGAGCCATCACCGCTCAGCCAACCTTCCTTCCTTCCTTCCTTCCTTCCTTCCTTCCTTCCTTCCTTCCTTCCTTTCCTCTTCTTTCACCCCCTTCCAGAACTGACTGGGGGTAGGAGTGGGGACCAGGTCAGAAAGGAAATGAAGGTTATGGCCTCTCTGAGGACAAGATCCTCATGGACAGGAATGTCCTCTGGGAAAAGGACTCTGATCCGATCGGAGGCACGAAAGTAGGTATGGAGTCTAAGTGAAGTGATGCCACAAAACTTGGGGAGGGCAAAAGACAGGGTGTGGGTACAGCAAGGCAAGGTATCCATTGGTCATGATGGCAGGCATGGGCAGGTGCAGGTCTATGAATTATGTGTGGCATTTGGGATCCAGGGCACACAATACTCGGAGGTTTTGAATAGATATCTGGGTTGGGGTACGGACCATGAAATGGTTTGAGGTATTGGGATGTCCTGGACTTACGTTTAGACAGTCACCTGATAGCTGTCCATGCTCAAATTCAAAACCTGTGGCTGAGTGGGCCATCACATTGAGTGGGAGGGCTGGAGGGCCCAGTGGTCAGGTTGGAGCTGTGGAACAGAATGAACGGTGTGAGGCTGGCTCTGCTGTACCTGAGTTGAGGGTGGGGAGGGAGAGAGAGCACGGATCAAAACTGCAGGCATGAAGCTTGGTCTTTCGGGGACACGGGTCACCCTGTGTACATAGTATGGACCGGCAGCGATAGGAAAAAGGGGGTTCCTTGATGACCCGTGGTGTAGAAGGCCAGTCAGAGAGGAAGCTCCCCCCTCCCCCGTCACTCTGCACACCCTTAAGAGAGAAGAGGGGACACCAGTGGCTCCAGACATCAGCTTTATTTTTCTCAGAAGCTCCCAATTGGCAGCAGACAACCCCAGAAGGCACAAAGGTCACAGTGTGACAGAACACATGGATGTCTTCATTTACTCTCAGCTCCTTCAGGGTGGTGAGAGGTGAACGTGGAGTTCTCTTCTTGACTGAATGGAGATGCCCTGCAGCAGCTGAGCGGCTGGGCGCCAGGCTGCCGCACCCCCAGGCTGATTCACTTGGGGGCGAGCAGATTGGTCAGGGTTGAAATTGCTTTCTTCAGCTATGACAGAGACACAGAGGAGAGAGAGGAAGAATATTTGAAGAGGTGAGGCTGGAAGGAATTTGGCGGCCCCAACTCCTCAGCTTTGCCCAGACCTCAAGACCCCAGTACCTCCAGCCAGGACACAGAGCCCACAACTCTGCCTCGTGACGTCACTAACAGCAACTGAAGGTTCAGGAGCTCAAAGAGGTTGTGTGTCTGCAGTGGGGTGGAGAGGAAATGCTAAAACCCCGCCTCCTTGCCTGGTGAACAGATTGAGATGTGAAATCTGACCACTAGGGGGAGCCAGAGTCCACGTGAGGAGCTGGATGGGGGCCTCTGCTAGAAGGAACAAGGGTCCTGGTCACCTTTATCCAGCTCCCCCTCATCAGACCTCCACCTCCATCCCCACGCTCTAATTCTCTCTTTACCTCATGCAGGGAGGTCTCCGGGGACAGCTGCAGTGTCACTGGCTGGGTGGGGCAGCCATTAGCCAAGATATCCTGGAGACAGGGCTAAGAATGATGGGGACCTGGGTAAGCCACCAGTGTCTAGACCTTGATCTCTGAACTCCTCTAGGTTAACTGTCCCTTCCCTTCACAGCCCAGCTCACCAACTCCATCCTGTCCCCTCATCTGGCAGGAGGACCCACCTGCTGGCCTGAAGCCCAGGAAGCTGGCTCAGTCTGGAGGGCTTGCACCAAGTGGGTCCTTTTTACAACGCCCACCAGGGTCTGAGACTCTAACAAGTGCAGAGGGAGGAACACGTCAGGAACATAGAACATTATATATGGAAGTCATATTCACTGAGCACCTACTATGGACCAAGAACATGCTAGGCGCTCTCATATCTGAGGAAAGTTTGTGTGTGACCTGTTAGAGTTCTTATCACCCAGTTTACAGAAGAGAAAACTGAGGGTCTGGTGGGTTAATTGTTACTCTAAACCATTCAGTTTCCAAAATGACATGGCAGTTGAGTGTAGCTCAGTAAGGCTGCCAGTGGGCGAGCAGAAATTCTGAGATACCCGATCCCCAACTCCACCACATTTTAGGAGGTGGGGGGCTGTGGACATGAGCCTCTTGGCATCTGGATGTCACAGCTGGGCTTTCTTCTCTGTTTTCCCTCCAGCTGTTTAAAATCTGAGTCAGGTCAATGGAACAGTGACCCCTGAGG
This sequence comes from Arvicanthis niloticus, assembly GCF_011762505.2. Taxonomy (NCBI): domain Eukaryota; kingdom Metazoa; phylum Chordata; class Mammalia; order Rodentia; family Muridae; genus Arvicanthis; species Arvicanthis niloticus. Next base: position 13,465,593 of record NC_047662.1, on the reverse strand, counting down.
TACACTCCAATCTGAGATCCTACTGAGGGCCGGGGCTAAGCCAGCCGGACTAGCCTTGACACAGGAGGGCATTTACAGGCATCTTGACAGTCAGTGGGTATTCTCCACTGAGAACCCACCTTGATACTCTTTCTCCAGTAAATAAAAACCCTGGGCTTAGTTAGGCATGGCTGTAACTCAGTGGCGGAGGGTTTGATTAGCTCTGGCCCTGAATTCAGTCCTTACCACCACAAACACACTTGGTAACCAGATAATACAATAGACATGCCCCCCCCCCACTTTAATAAACCAGTGATTTCTAGGGTGGGCAGTGGGATCTAGCCAGGGCCTCTCTTTGGGAGTTCTGGGGGAGCCCAAAGCCGTTCTTGGTTCTAGGAGGGGAAGCTACTCAGAATTACCATTCCTATGTAAAATAGATAGAAAGTGTGTTTGCTGCAATCTCTCCCGTTGGGGAGAGCAAAGCCCCTGACATTTGGGTGGGAGCCTATGGTGACCCTTCCCGTTTTCCACACAAGGACACTCACTGCCGGTCATGGAGCCTGAGCAGTATCTCTACAAGGTTCTTTCCCGTGTTGGAGACTTTATTCTGCTTGATGTGGGGCATAGAGGTGACCTTGGTCGTGCATGTAGCTCATGGCTCAAGTGGCCCGAGAGCAAATGGGCAGCAGACCCCAACAGTATCACACTGGCCGAGTTTGCACCCTGATGCCCCAGGGAGGTTCAGGGTGCTCCTCCCTTACCTGGGATATCTTCCTCCCTTAAGTTCTACGCTCTATGAACTGGAGAAAGGCACTCCGGTTAGGCCCTCCCTAAGACTTAAACACCATCCATCTGCCTTTAAAAGGATGAGCTCATCCTGGCAGCAGGAACTGGGGAGGAGGGAGAGGAGCACTCAGGGATGTGGAGAGGAAGCTTCTGGAGGGTCCTAGCAGTAACCCTGTTATCGGTGTCAACCCTTGAAGCTTGGGTCCCGGAATCCAAAGAGCCAGTCCCAGGCTGTCTTACAAGCACCTCTAATTTTTTCCACTAAACACATCATTCCTACTTTCTCCAGGAGAAGTGGTTATCGGGCCCATTTTCTCCATGAAGAAACTGGAGCTTAGAGAAATTAGGGGACTTGCCCTTGGTCACACAGCTAGATACCCAATTGCAGAGTCTAGATTAAGGGACAGATCTAACATCATGCTTGCTCTTGCTGCCCTGACACTCAGGGCCTTAGAGGGAAGCAAGATGGAGCCCAAACCTTCTTCCCAGGCAGCCATCTTCTCCTCGATGACTGCTGAATACCTGTAGTCTCCACCAGGGGGTACTGGGTCACATCGGTGGAGATCACGACTTTGATTACTTCCTCCAGGGGCATGTCCTTGGCCAGCGTGATGAGGGCACAGTTCATGAAGTGACCCACAGTCACAGCCTGGGAACTGTGGGCGGAGGGAGGCATCGGTCAGGCGTGGGAATGGGAAGATACTAGCCCCTGGGACAAGGTAGGGTCATCCCAAGGAGCCTTGCTGGGAGAAGTCCTGATTCCCAAGGATGGGTTTGGAGGAGCCTATAGGTTTTAGAATGAGAAGCTATGAGAACCACACCTATCTTAAAGACTGGGAAACTGAAGCTTATCTGGAGCTGGACCTTGGATTCAGTGACACGTGGAGCCTTTGAGATGCTAGGATACAATCAGATTGAGGTGGGATCGCAGAGTCCATTCATACGCCCACCACCAGAAAGGCCATCAGAGCAGGGGAGGGGAAGAGAGGGGCCTCTCCTGTCTGGTGCTCAATTCTTTATCAGTCTTGCCTGACAGAGACTCAGCTTCTTCATCTAGTACATGGGGCTGTGGGGGTGTTGGGGACCAGAGGGCAGGTGTGTATCAGCCCCTACAACCTTACAGTTCAAGGTCAGCTGCGCTGGGGTTTTCCAGGAGTCCCTCCACCCCAACCACCCTGAGCATCATCGCACCATCAGCCAGCCTGAGGCTCACCCAATCTTACGGCCACGAATCCATGGCAGATACGGCAGTTTCTTGACAATGATGGTGCCATCGTAGAAAGAGGGCTGGAAGCTCTGTGAGATGGCATTGGCTGCCAGCACGGCCATCAGCACTGGCAGTGCATGAACGATCTGGCCTGTTACCTCAAAGGCCAGCAGGGCAGTGGAGAGGGTGTGGGTCACCGCCCCTGAGAAGGCAGCAGCACCTGCAGGGACACAGCTAAGGTGGGGGACCCAGGACAGAAGCTAGGCTCACCCAGGGGGGCAAGGTGGGCACAGCGTGACCATGGTTAGGTTCAGCAATGCACAGAGAACACACGCTGCAACTGTTGGAAGTACCTAGTCACGCCCCGGGGAAAGGGATGCAGAGCGGGTGGGGGATGGGGAAAAAACACTTCGGAATGGTAGAGCTCAGAGAGTGGACAGGCCTACTGAGGAGAGGACCCACCTGCTGGTCCCAGATCTACTCACCCACCAGAGCATAGGCCCCAGGCATGATGGGATTGACCTTTCCTCCAGCCACAATGCCTTCTGGAAAGGCAACAGATAGAACCTCCCCAAAGAGGCGCCCAATGGCAGCTCCTGCCACAGATTCAGGGTGAAGGAATCAACCATGCTGACCTGACCCCTCAGGCCCTCAAGCCCCGCCCCATCCCTAGTACCACACTGGGAGGGAGACGGTCCAGGGCAGTCATGCCCTATGCCCCCTAAGCCCTCTCAGACATTCAGAACTCCAGTCCTACCGTAGACAAAGATGGGCAAGAAGTATCCAGCGGGAATGGGGATGGTGGTGGCCAAAATCAGCATCCAGAACTGTAGGGAGGTGGTACCCACATGGCAAAAGTTAGAAGCAACACAGAGGGCCATGGACAAGCAGGGATGGGAGTTACTAGAGGAAAGGATGCCCAGGTTGGAGCCCGTGGCAGCATTTGACTCTGGAGATGAAGAAACCAAGCCTTGATAAAGCACTCACTGTGCCCATGCACGTGCCAGGTTTGTTCCTCTCTTCTCTCTCAGCCTGCCCTTTAAGAAGAACTATTCCATCTCAAAGAATAGCAGGGAGGCGCAGGATAACTGCCTCTGAGCTCCACATTGCACTGTGGCATACTGGGGACACACTCACGTGCATGCACGCATGTGTGTGTGCAACACACACACACACACCAATTTTTGTAAAGAATAAGGGAACCAGGTGCCATGGGTGGTGACTGTCACCTAGGAATTGGGAGGCTGGGGCAGGCAGGAGGAGTACAAGTCCCTGGAGAGCCTGGGCTACACAGTGAGACTGAACCTCTCCGATGAAGTTGAGGCTGGGAGGGTTTCTTTCTGAGGTACACTGTGGGCGTGGACGTAGGAGGCGGTGCTTCAAGCTTTAATTCAGGAAGCAGCCCCACCTCACCCAGGGCTTGCAATGGCTCTGACAGTACAAGGGACCCACCTTCATGACCAGGAAGAAGACTAGTGTCCCAAAGACAGTCAACTGTGGATGGCACCACTCCAACCACAGGTTCTGGGGATCAGGTTCCACTGCCCAGGGTGGAGACGAGTTCTTGGTCAGCAGGGCCCAGGAGTTGTTATCAAACAGTGTCTCCAGATGCTCCGACATGGACAGCTGGGCCGAGGCAGTGGTAGATAGGTCAGCATGCCCACCTGTGTCCCATGGCCCATCTGAGCTCCGGCTACCTTACCCCTTTCTGGCTAGGGACCCTAAGGATGGCTCTGCCATGGCACAGCTACAACCTGTGTCCTGAAAAATGACCCACGGGCATTTTCCTTAGTGGGTTTCGAGGGGGCTGGGAAAAAATACACACAACAGGGACTACAAATGGGGGTTCTCCACTGCGACCACCCAGCTCCGTGCCCCTTACCCGGGAAGCCATGAAGCGGCCCAAACCAGGGGGATAGGTGATGGAAGCCAGGACCACAGCGGCCAGAGCTGAGTACAAGGGCTTGCTGTGGGGGAAGGGAAGTTGTAGTTTGCCTCCTCTCCTTCCCCACAGCCTTGGGGTTCACACTGAAGAAAGGGGTACGGAGAAGGAAGAGACAACAGCAAGGAAACTACCAGGTACTCCCGGCCCCAGTGAAACCAGGAAACCTGATGGGACTAGAGGCGAGATGGGGACAGAAAGGGACTAGAGGGACTAGCCAAGCCCAGATGGCTGGCCTAGGCCATGAAGCAAGTATGCAGGAGATGGAGAGAAGAGGAGACAGGGCTCAGGGAGGGGACATGGATCGGAGGGAAACTGGCAGGCGGTTAATTTTCACAGAAGTGGGGCAGTGGCTGCTGGACCTGACAGGGGACTTCCTGTGAGATTAGATAGGTAGCGCTTTGGAGGGTTGTGGAGAGAGGGGTTCTGTGAAAAGGGGTGGGACTTTACGGGAGGTCGAAAGTGGGGTGCTCCCTGAGGGGGCCCCAGCCCACCTGGTAGCCAGCAGTTTGGAGGTAAACACATTGGCCTTGAGGAAAAATAAGAAAGTCCGCTGGCAGTAGTTGTACCCGCAGCTCAGGATGCCACAGATGGCCCTGGAAGTGGAGGTGGCGGTGAGGCCGATACAACCTCAGCTTGAACGTTGCTTTCTGGGCTTGACACCCCACTCACCCCAGGGCCACAAAAAAGAAGATCTCTGGTAAGTCAAAGGGTATGTCCACTGGAAAACTTGTCTTGTAGATAGAGGTGATGGTCTCTGGGGAAGGAAGAAAGTGGGGTCCTGTGCCAGTCTTCCCTCCCATAACCCAGTCTCAGAATAACTCCGGCAAGGTTTCCAACCTAACTCCCAAATTTCCCTGGAATTCTAGGCACCAAAGTGGCTCTCGACCGGAAGATTTCGACCTCTTTCAGGGTCACCTATCAGATATCCTGCATATCAGATATTTACATTTCGATTCGAAACCGTAACCAAATTACAGTTATCACTGAGGGTCACCACACCAGGAGGAACTGTATTAAAGGGTCGCAGCAGTGGGAAGGTTGGGGACCAGTGTAGAAGGACAGAGGAGAGAGGAGCGGAGGATTGTGGGGAAGAAGGAAGTAGAAACAGGAGGAGTCACAGACGCCAGAGGGTAGAGACTAGGTACCAACTGGTGCCCACCCTGTTCACTGTTGAAGACCGCCAGGAGGTGGAACATGAAGGCCCCACAGGTGGCAGCGAAGAAGCCCCTCCAGTAATCCCAGACGGAGAAATGAGAAGACATGACTTCGATGCTGAACAGGACACCTAGGGAACACGCGGCTCAGAAGGGCCTCTCTCCCCCTGGCTGTAGGACACCGAGAGAACAGGAGGGCGACGGAGCTCTCACCGCTAATGGGGGCTGCGAAGACCGTGGCCACGCCCACCGCTGCTCCTGCGGCCAACATTTCCATTTCTTTGGTCTTGTTCTGGGAGAAACAGCATCCTGGGCTTTGATCTTTACACTTGTTCCCCTAGGATACCCAAGCCCGCGCCCCTCACCTCAAGTTCCCCGACGGTCTTGGTGCGCACGCGGCCAAGGTAAGCAGCGATCATCACGCTCAGGTGCACGAAGGGGCCCTGCAGGGGGCGACAGTGAGGTGTTGCTGGGGAAACTGGACCCTACCTCCCTACCCTTCTCTCTTTCTCATCTCCTCTTCTTCCTCCCACCCCCCTCCTTCTCTTCCTCCACCACCTCCTCCTCTTCTTTCTTCTTTCTTCTTAGGACCTTAGGAAAGAACGGTACAAGCCGCGCCAAGGAGTGGCCCAGCATCAAATCCTGACCCTAGCCCTCCACTATCCTGAGATATTTTTTGTCACATTCGGGGACTTGGATGTGTTCCCCTAAGACTGGGCTCCCAAGGCTAGGCTGGCTGTGGCATGGTATAGCATACAGAAGGCAGGGAGGGATGGCAGGTGGGCCCTCCATGCCCGTACCAGTTTTCCCAGGAAGATGGTACTGCCTGTTGCCAGGGTGCAGGAGAGGCCCACCACCTTGGCCCCAAAGTTCTTGATGTCTAGGTAGTCCTCCAGGACCACACCGGTCAAGATGGTCTTCACTTCAGGGATCCCAGACCCTGGTCCAGGTGGGCAGAGGATGGAGGGAGATAGATTAATTCTGCATTAATTATTTTAGCGCCTGCGTAACAACACTCTCAGGGCACTTTCCTATGGAGCCCCTCCTAGTCCAGGGAGATAGGCTGCTTAAGATTCAAGAAATAAGGGCTGGAGAGAGGGCTCAGTAGTTAAGAGCACTGACTGCTCTTCCAGAGGTCCTGAGTTCAATTCCCAGCAACCACATGGTGGCTCATGACCATCTGTAATGGGATCTGATGCCCTCTGACAGTATACTTGTAAAATAAATAAACAAATCTTTAGGGGGAAAAAAGATTCAAGAAATAAGCTGGGTGGTGGTGGCGTACCCCTTTAATCCCAGGGCTCAGGAGGCAGAGGCAGGTGGATCTCTGTCAGTTTTGAGGCCAGACTGGTCTACAGAGTTCCAGGACAGCCAAGCTACAAGGAAATACTGTTTGTTTGTTTGTTTGTTTGTTTGTTTGTTTGTTTAAAAGATTGATTTATTTATTTTATGTATGTGAGTACACAGTCGCTGTGTTCAGACACACCAGAAGAGGGCATTGTATCCCATAAAAGATGGTTGTGAGCCACCATGTGGTTTCTGGGAATTGAACTCAGGACCTCTGGAAGGACAGTCAGTGCTCTTAACCTCTGAGATAGATAGATAGATAGATAGATAGATAGATAGATAGATAGATAGATAGAAATAAGTTAGCTATGGTGGTACATGCCTTAAATCCTAGCAGTCAGCAAGCAGAGACAGACAGATCTCCATAAGTTTTAGTCCAGCCTGCTGTATGGAGCAAGTTGCAAGCCATACAGAGCTATATAATAAGACTCTGACTTAAAAAAAAAAAAAAAAAAAAAAAAAAAAAGGCTTTTTCGCGTCCAGACAGTGATGGCACGTCTTCATTCCTAGCACTTGGGAGGCAGAGGCAGGCAGATCTTTGAGTTTAAGACCAGCCTGGTCTATAGAACAAGTTCCAGGACAGTCAGGGCTACACAAAAACACTCTGTCTCAAAACACTAATCCCCTACCTCTCCAATTTTTTTTCTTTCAAGAAGTAAACTCACAAGGCACAGGAAACTCCTGAAACTTTAAAAGATTCTTCCCCCAAGGTTGTATCAGCAACAACAATAGCAAGGGAGAGACAACTTTCCCACAGTCAGCAGAGGCCTGCCTTTCATCAGTTGCCACCCATGCTGGGGTGGGCTTCTGGTGATGCACACCCTCCTGTAACTCACCCCTCCCCTGTGCTCTGTGACCCCAATAAACTCATGGCTTCATTAATCTGGACTTTGGTGGAGTCAATGTTTTGGTCTGATGTTGGCGCTTTATGTGGGATAAGCACATGTTTGTGTCTCCCCAGGAAAAGTCACAAAGCAGCCCTGTACTCCATATGGAAGTATGGAAGCCACCAGAGGAAGAAACTGGGGGTCAGATGCACCACCAAGATTCCCTGACTACTGTAACTGGAGGCAGCTCTAGAGACCAGGAAGATTTGGCCATTGGCTACAATCCTGAATGGGAACCAATCCTTCCTGGCCCAGAGGAGCCCAGAGAAGTGGTACAATGCTGGTGATGACCCCGTCCCTTTCTCCCCATCTTCCTGTGTGACTTTGGGTAAATGGCTTGGCTCTTCCAAGCCTGCTTCCCTAACACTAACATGGGGTTACTGTTCTCCGCCTCTCTCCTCAAGCCCCACAGGATGTGAAAAGATTTAGACCCATGGGGACCGCAGGACAAGGCAGGTTGGCCAGAGACCAGGTGACTATGACTCACCTCCAGAGGATGACGTGATGCTCTGTGAGAAGCCGGAGGAGAAGGACAGAAGAGCCACGGGGTACACGGTCCAGGAGAGGTACCGGAGCAGGTGGCCGTCCCCAACCTCCCTATACAGCCATTTGTGTGCTGGAGGATGACCAGCAGTCAGGGAGTCACCCAGAGCCTCAGCCCTGGGAGCAGACACTACAGTGCCCATTTATATACTAGGAAAGGGCCCAAGGCCACCCAGGGAATAGTGGAGGACAAACTATGCCTGGGACTGAGCTGAGAGCAAGGTGGAAGAGATGGAACAGGGTGGCCAAGCTTAGAAGAGAGAGGCTCCACCCTGTCTGTGCAGATGTGTGACAGGGGCCCAGAAGGACACAGAACTTGCCTAAAGACACACAGCACATCCAGAGCTAAGTAAGGGTCAACTCCAGGCCTGGCCACTCACAGCTGCGTCCCTCTCTCACTGCCCCCAATGATCCGGCTGGAATCCCAAGCGTGTATAGGAATCCCATCGCCCTGAGCAACGTGCGTGCCGGAGAGGCCTTACCTCTGACCACGCGCCCGATAGCGAAGTTCATGGCGTAGCTGATCAGAGCCATGAGCACTCCGAGAGCCACCAGGAAGTACCAGTCCTCACCCACACGGAACAGCCGCTCTTTCAGCCACTCTAGGCCCCCTGGACAGGACACTGGGGTCACAGCTCCTTCCCTAGGGGCTGCTCAGGTTCTGGGCAGGGAAGGCCAGGCCAGACAGGGTAGAGGCCGCAGGCCAAAGATCAAAGTAATAAAGAGAGACTCTGCCTTACACAAGGTACATGCGGTGGCACTGTGGCCACCATGCCTGTGGCCCTGCAGAAGACCTTTGACCTTCCCCTCTGCTTCTTCCCACACTGGGAACTTATGAATGGTTTCATGGAAAATCTGGTCATTGCAGCGCTAGTCTGCATTTGGGGAGGGTCTGCATCCTAGAGAGCACAGGTGGGGAGTGGTACCCAGCTACATCCCTGGTCACCAGCTGCCAGCCCCACCTCGAAGCTCACTTTCTCTGGCTATACCCCCCCACACACACACAACACACACACTGCCTGGGCCTGTACTCTGCCTCTTTCTGGGGTCCCTGTATTTTTTTTTTCTCTCACTGGCTACAAAGATAGATTCAAAGCAATGGGGACACAGACTCGTCACCTAAGAGACTGAATGTATCATCTGAGAGCAAACAGAAAAGGAGGTTGATCTTGGGCCTGGGGGTAGGAGGGGTGTTTTTCCATAGGACTCTGCAGGGGAAGGGTGGGCAGTGGTTCTTACCATGGATGTTTCTGCGGATGCGTGGGCATGGCCCCCAGAGTTCTTGCAATGGCACTGGCTTCCTGGAGGAGCCCTGACGAAGCCCCACTAATTCCTCCATGGTTTCTCTGACAACGAATAGACAGGTGCTTGGTGAGCCACTATGCACCTGTGCCCCACTTCTAGGACATTCCAGTGTGCTCTCTCTTAAGTAAAAGGGAAAGCTGTGGTGTGTGTGTGTGTGTGTGTGTGTGTGCACATGTGTGTGGTGTGTGTGTATATACATGTGGACGTGTGCATGTGCTGTGGGTGAGCACTCGCTCATATGATCCATGAGGACTTTGTGTACATGCATGGTATCTAGAAGGTTCTTCTATGTCTTACATGCAAGGTGCTCCTTCTGTAGTGTCCTTCCGTGTCTAGAAGTCCCAAGGAGAACCGTTCCCCTGTTTTAACTCCCACTATTATGCTCCTGAGACACTCCATTTCTCCTGCTCAGAGTGCAGGGACAGCCTTGGCTCTGTGGGGTCCCCATGGGTGGCTGTGACGCCCTGTAGCCATCCTTCAGAACTCTGCGTTCCTCGGGGGGCCAGAAGACCCCCCCCAAGTCCTGAGCGAGATCCTTGAGAGCAAATACCTCAAGGTCTCACACCCTCCCTCTCGGTGTCTGCCCTGGCCCTGGTAGATGCTATCCGAGATCCGTGCCCCCCTCAGCACCCACCTGTTCCTCACCTGTTAATGTGCCCTGCTGCAGCCCCAACAGGCCCTCCTCCAATACAGTTTCTTTGTTTGTAACGCCTGTACACCTGGACAGGTGTGCCCTCCGCCAATCAACCCCCTCCCCTCCCCTCCCCTCCCCTCCCCTCCCCTTCTGGGGTTAAGGAAGCCATTTAGAATGTCCTTGAGAAACTGGCCAGAACTCACTGACTGACCAGGAAGCAGCTGAGGAGTGAGGAGGGGCCGGCTGTACTACACTAGAAAGCTAGGCAAACTTACTGAGCATGCGCCAATGCCGCAGGTCCCTGGGGCCTCCTGGGGTCTGAGCTGGGGAACAGGAGCTGCTGAACATGCAGGATAGTGACAATCCTCTACTGTGGCTGAGCCTCAGGGTCTAGACTCTCAGCTATACATGGAAAGGGGTTCCAAAGTAGGAGAGGAGAGGCAGGGTTTAACAGAAGGCACCTGGGTATGGAATAATGGGGTCACCATGGCTGTCTCACCCACAGTGCTCAGAACTGCCCCAAAGGGAGATGGCCCATTACCCTGTTTCAAAGGAACAGAATCTCAGAACTGGAAGGCTTCTTGTCCAAGATCACAGAGGCCAGCTCGAGTGGTGACACGTACCCAATACCACTGCCACTCAGACCCCAGATGCTGAGGGCCAGAGCCAGGACTCCCACCTTGGTTTTCCAGACATCAGAGTGTGCACACTGTTCTTCGAGCTTTCATTGACAGTCTCATCTTGTTCAGGGGTGGAGAGGGAGACAAGAGTGGTGAATTGGAAGGGCTAGAGGCCGCCAGGGTCTGGCAAGAAAATGGGCTGTTTTCATCTGTTTAAAGGCTATTTAAATCTCGGAAAACTGTCCCTCAAAGCCCAGCTTCCTAGGAGCTGTGGCTCTGGCTAAACCCTGTGAGGAAATGTCATGGGGAGAAGACAAAGAAAAGTGTGTGGGAGGGAGTGTAAATATGTGTGTGCGTGCATATGAGTGTGTGTGTGTGTAAATATGTGTGTGCCTATGTGTGTGTGCATGTATGTTTGTATGTGTGCATTTGTGCATGTGTGCGTAAATATGTGTGTGCATGTGTATGAGTGTGTATGTAAATATGCATGTGCTTATGTGTGCATGTGCATGTATATATTTATGTGTGTGTGCATTTGTGTGTGTGTGTGTGTGTGATGTACGTGTGCGAGCATTGGAAGCCCTGTTCTGCCATTCAGTATAGCCTCCACGTGCTTGTGAGTTGGAGTAATGACACCACTTTGCAGGTGCTTGATAACTCAGAGAAATGTCGTCTCGTACTGATGGTCACACAGCAGAGGCTGAGCTGAGGCCCAGTCTGTCTTCTGTCCCATCTCCAAACTCCCAAGGCTTTAGTATGGCCATGTGCACAATATATAGTGTGTGCCCAGTACCGCTTTTAGAAGATATGGGGGCTGGTGGTGATGCAGCTCGGCGAACAGAGCCGAGAGCCTCCCCCGCATGCGTGAAGCCCCGAGCGTGGTTCCTAACGCTGCATATGCTCAGTGTGGTGGCACATGCCCGAAGCCCCAGTTCTTGGAAGGCAGAGGCAGGAGGATTAGAAGTTGATGCTGACCTTCCATTACAGAGCAAACTGGAGTGAAACCTGGGCTACATGAGACCCTGTGTCAAGAAGGAGGAAGAGGAGTTGAAGAAGAGAAGGAGGAAGAGAAAAATCTAGGGAAGGGGTAACTTCCCCTCTCCCCCTGCACCCGTCAAAGCTGCCACTCTGAACATCATGGTCCTCCAGTGACTGGTTAAATTTCAAGACTCTTAACTGCCTCTAACCCTAGTCACTTCAAAATAGGAGCGGACATGTTTTCCATGATGTAGGAGGGGGTGGGAGCCTGTTGTTCTGCACAGCCGGGGCCACCCTCCCCTTACCCACCTGTCAACAGATGGTTAACTGTTCTGTTGACAGCCCAAACATGTCTCCGGTGTTGGGCAGCTAGCTGGCACTAGCTGGCCACACATGTCCACACCCCACTTCCATTGAGCACCAGGAAGCTGAGACAAGGTTGTCAGGGTAAGCCTCTCAAATGCACTAACCCTACCTGCCATTACTTTATCCCCCAGGTCTTTCTCCTATGCCTAAATTCCCGGAGCCACAGAGGCAGCCATCGGGCTAGAATAGCTCTGAAGCCATAGCGGATCTGCCACCAACTCCTTCCTCCCTCGGATCCTCAGCCACTTCTGTCCTGTGAGTCTTGGCCTGCCTGCCCCTCATTCACCTAAGTCTCCCAGGTCTAAACATCATCTGTGAGGTGTTCTGTAAATGGATTCCTGACTCTGGCCTTCAGGCTGGCTGGGCAAAGAATTCCTGGTCCTTAGAACTCCATATTGGAAGCATATTTATTTATTTATTTATTTATTTGTAAGTCACCAAGTTTATTTTGAACTGGAGAGATGGCTCAGCAGTTAAGAGCACTTGTTCTTGCAGAAGACCCCTGTTTGATTCCCAGTCTCCACATGGATAATTCACAACCATCCATTAACTCCAGTTCCAGGGGATCCAATATCATCTTCTGGCTTCCATGAGCACACAGCATGCATGTGGTACCCAAATATACATGCAGACAGAACACTCACTCAAAAAAAATTAAAAAGGAATAAATCTAATAAAAAACGTTTAAGCATTTATTTTATTTTTATTTTTTATTTTTATATTTTTTTAAACTTATATTTTATTTCTGATGCAATTTCTTTTTAAAAATTATTTATTTATTTATTTTATGTATGTAAGTACCCTGTCGCTGTCTTCAGACACACCAGAAGAGGGCATCAGGTGCCATTACAGATGGTTGGGATGGTACAGATATGGTTGCTGGGAATTGAACTCAGGACCTCTGGAAGAGCAGTCAGAGTTCTTAACCACTGAACCATCACTCCAGCCACCTTATTTTATTTTATTTTATTTTTTTTAAAGTTTTATTTATTTTAATGAGTACACACTAGCTGTCTTTAGACACACCAGAAGAGGGCATCAGATCCTATTACAGATGGTTGTGAGCCACCATGTGGTTGCTGGGAATTGAACTCAGGGCCTATGGAAGAGCAGTTGGTGCTCTTAACCTCTGAGCCATTTCTCCAGCCCCCTTATTTTATTTTTAATTGTGTGTTTATGTGTGGGTGTGTGAATGTAGTGCCCACAGAAGTCAGGAGATGGTGGTGCATGCCCTGGAGCTGGTGTTATAGGTGATTATGAGCTGCTATTGTGGGTGCTGGGAACCAAAGTCAGGTTCTCTGCAAAATCAGAGTGCTGAGCTATCTCTCCAGTTCCCCAGATCAGAATCTTGGGGAGCACCTGCAAAGGACCCCTGTTCAATGTGCTCAGAAAGGAAGATGCTCCAAATATAAAAGGCTGAAGCATAATCTTTTTTTTGGATTTTGACTTGCAGTATGTATGTATGTATGTATGTATGTATGTATGTATGTATTATGTATGTATTATGTATGTATGTTTGTATGTATATATATTAATTTGTGTGTAAAAATGCTTGCCTGCCTATATGTCTGTGTACCACATGTGCTCATTGTGGAAGCCAAGAGGGCGTTGTATCCCCTGGACCTGAAGCATTGTGAGCCACCATGTAGCTGGGAATCAAACCCTGGTCCTCTGGAAGAGCCACCAATGCTCTTACCTGCTGAGCCGTCTCTCTGGCCCCTGGGGTTCTTGTTTTTGACAGTCTCATACTTGTATACCACACACTGAGAACATCTTCACCCCACTCTTGACCCTCTGTCGCCCCACCCCCATCACTCCTTCCTGCTAACACACACACACACACACACACACACACACACACACACACACACACTCCTATGTAAAGGCAAAGGTCTTTCTTTTCCCCAGGCTCCATGCAGACAGCCACAGCTGCTGTGTGGTCACACTTGCAAGATCATGTCATACGCAGGTGACAGCACCCCACACACACACACCTCCCTCCCCATCCTCCCATCCCCTCTCCCATGGTGTGTTCCTTGGGCTTTGGAGAGTCCATTTAAGGATATTGGTTTTGTGTTTTTCAAACAGGGTCTCAGGAATAATGACCTCCAGCTTCCTAGGAAGCCGAAGCTGACCTTGAACTCCTGACCCTCCCAGTGTGACAGGCAAGTCCCACCACACCCAACTATGGACCGGATCAGATTGTCTCAGAAACTCTTCCCGTCTCGTCTCTGTGATCTGACAGAGAAGCATGCCTGGTGTCAGGAGAATGACCTTGATGACCTTTTGAGGTCCTGCCTGGCCACTGAAGCCAGCATTCAATATTTATGTGGATGACTCCTCAGAGATGTGGGAAAGGAGGGGGAATGGTGGGCGGGTGTGGGGGAGTAGAGGGAGCTGACACCCAGCAGCAGTGACTCAGGCCCTCAGCACCATGACAGCGAGTCTGCTTTTAGCTGGTGGCTCTTGTTTCCCTGGCAGGCTTCTCCAGGGGGCCCACCACCACCTGACCCCTCACTTCTTTCTGTCTCACCTCAGTACTGGTGAGTCTCTGAAGCCTTGGCAGCCACACTTCAGCTGGGACAGGCAACACAGACTAAAGTACCAACAGGAATCTGGGGGGGACCAAGCCCTCTAGCTCCAGCTGTTACTCTGGCCCCGGACTGTGCCCTGCCCTGTTCTCACCTCACAAACCTTACCAGGGATGCTGGAGCCGGAGACAAGAAGCACAGTGCTCACACCTTGAGGAACTTGCAGGTTAATGGGGAGAGACAAGTGAGCCTCCTCGTGGTTAGGGATGAGAGGAAACCACAGAGAGGTCTCAGAACTCACAAAGACTGTCACTCTGCCAGGTGTTGGGGGACTCTGGACAGAGGGAGCCCTGTGTGGGCAAACAGAGTCTTCCATGGGAGAGAGAGAAGAGGTGGTACACACACGGGAAGGTTAAGATTTGGAGAAGTGCACTTCAAAATTGCTTCATGAACTGAGAGCCGGTTCCCCTCCTGAAAGAGTCTCCCCTGGCTCCTGCCTCCTGCCCGGCATCACAGAGTCTGGGCTTCTACTCATAGTCAAAGGGAAGGAAAGAGATTCTTGGGCACAAGGGTCTGGCACATCTGGATGGAATCCCAGCCATTCCAACATACTTGGACCCAGCCCTTCCCTCCCTAAGAGGATGTATTTCCTGGTCTGGAAACTGGCCTGAAAGCTCCTCTCTTTGAGCTGTGGAAGATCAAACAGGGAAGGGCCAGCAGTGGTCAGAGACACCCTGGAAGCCAGAGCTAAGGCACCGGTCAACAGTCTCCTTTACCTGGATGTAAAATCCTCTGACTAGGACCCTGGGCAAACATCAACTTTGAACCTGAGGTAGAGCGGACTGTTACCAACAACTGAGCCTCCTAAACCTTTAAGGACAGTTATAGAATTATCTGCTCTTTCCCTGAAGCTGGGCCCACCCCCACCCCCCACAGTCCCAACTCCAGCTGCCTGCTCTCTTTTATTCTACCACTTATGGTCCTGAGAGTAGGGATGAGATGAAGAATCACCGGTCCCTGTGGCAGTTGACAAGGGACTATCTTGTCCTATGTCCTCTCCCTGGGCTTTCTCGGCTTTCTCTAAGAGCAAGCTGAACCTGGAGCTCCACGGAGTCCCTCAGGGAGCCTTCGTGTATACACCCTCTCCTCAGGAGTCTAATAGGAGAGGCACAGGCCCTGAGAGGCGCATTAGGAGAGGAGAATAGGGTCCCAGGCTAGTGAGAAGATCATCAAACCACAAAGTCTTGGGGGCAGGCACAGGGCAGGATCCACCCCCTGCTCTGGCAGGTACAGAGGCCCTTGGGGCTGGAGCTCTGGGCTTGGAGTGCCAGGCGGTGAGCTCAGCCCTCCACCCCTGCCCTCCTGTGTCGGGCTGTCAGCAGAGCAGTTTCTCCCAAGAAGATTTCCAGGCCCCTCTGGGCCATGAAGAGGCCTAAATTTAGCCAGCAGACAAGGGGCTGGCCTCGAGCCCAGGGACAGTTGGGCCTTATAAAGCGCTGGCAGTCAGGGGCCCCAGCACGCTCCCCTGGAGGCCTTCACCCACACATTTCTCCAGCCCAGCCCCTGCCCGCCTGGACAGGGCCCCTGCTGCCTGTGGATGAGCCATCGGACCTCCTCCGCCTTCAGAGCGGAGAGAAGCTTCCGTTCCTCCTCTTCCTCCTCCTCCTCTTCTTCTTCGGCCTCCCGTGCCCTTCCAGCCCAGGACCCACCCATGGAGAAGGCCTTGGGCATGTTTTCAGACGATTTTGGCAGTTTCATGCTGCCCCACTCGGAGCCCCTGGCCTTCCCAGGCAAGTGCTGAGGCTCTAAGGGGAGGGGAGGGGCACAGGTAGGGGACATCTGCTCCAGGCCACCGCTGAGCATGCTGCAGCCACCCACCTGCCAGGAATAGGTGCCGCACGGGTTACAGCCACATGTGGCCACCAAGACAGGTGTAACTGTGATACAGGTGGGCCACCTGGGACCCTAGGGGTGAGATGTGACTCAAATAGTCCCATGTGGCCAGTGTCATAAAGGGAGCCCTGGGAGGCTGATGCTGGGAACTGAGGGGTGGCTGGCTCCTCAGAGCTTCCAGGTCTAGGCCAAATTGCTAAAGGGAGGACTCGCATGCATAGACACACATAGGCTCACCTCACTCCATCCCTCAGGGACGAGGTAGGCTACAAGAGTAAGGAGAAGGGCTGTTGTCTGGGAGAGTCACTCATTTCCCCAGAAGAAGAGCAGAGTCCCTGGGGGTCTGAGGGTCAGGGTTGCTCGGTGCCCAGCTCAAATAGCAACCCTACCCACAGCCCGTCCCGGGGGACAAGGAAACATCAAGACTCTCGGGGATGCCTACGAGTTTACAGTGGACATGCGAGACTTCTCCCCTGAAGACATCATAGTCACCACCTCCAACAACCACATCGAGGTGCGGGCTGAGAAGGTGAGTCTGTTCTCTGGCCCACTCCAGGGTCCCCACCTTTGCTCCTGCACTCTGCCTGGTCTAGCCTGTTCTCTGGGTCCTACCTTTCACCTGTCTGTTTTTTAGACTTTGTTCCCTGACTTATGTAACTTCCCTGTCTGTACTCGCCCAGGGCAAACTGCAGCCCTTTCCCTGTGGGCTCACGGGCCAGGGATTGTTGCAGGTCCCTCTCCAACCTAAGGTTCACAGAACCTGTCTTTGGGTACCATGCCACGGCACCCGAGGACCCTCTAGGGATGAGCAAGGGATCCTGGGATGTGGGCAGAGAGGAACCTGAGTGACTGAGGAGACGAGGAGAGTGACCACGGTGGAGCAAGGACAGCTCCCTGACACAGGGGAGAGGAGGTGGCAGTGACACACCCAACCTGGGCAGCATGGTCCATTCCTACCACATCTCTCCCTCGCGTTCATCCGAGAGCAAAACTGTGGGTCCTGTCTCAGCACCTCCATACTGAGCCCGAGGCTGAGCAGAAAGCCCTGAAGCTGAGGCACATCCAACCTACACCTCATGTAGCCTCCCCAGAGGCTCAGGGTACCCAGATCATCAGAGAAGGCACGACCAGTACAGACGGCGGCTGCTCCAGTTGTTAAGCCCGTGCTGATGCTTACAGGATATTTACCAATGCCCCAAGCCTGGCTAGCTCCCCTAAGTCAGGCCGAACACTGGGAAACCCGTGCCAGGGGTTCGAGGACTGAGCCACTGGCTGCACGTGCCAGCCCCACCCCCCAAGAGTGACTCAGCCAGCCGACTCCATCGAACGCTATGTGCTAGCTGGGCTGCTTGCGGGGGAGGGTGGTGGCCCTGGTGGTGGACACTCAGGGTGCCTGGGGATCCAGAGGGCACAGCTGTGTCATCTCCCCACTATGGCTCAAGAGTCCCAGACTTCCAGTCACTACTGTGGAAACTCAACCCTTCGTCAGCCCCAACCAGCCCCACCCAATACCCAGCTTCCCTTGGGACCCCTAGAGTGCCCCTGAGCCCCTCTGCATAGCCCTTGGCTCCTGGCCATCCCAACACCCCTAGACAGATTTTCATACCTGATAGCTGAACCCCTCATCACACAGTGGGGTGACTGAGGGCAGAGCAATAAAGAGACTCACACTTTATTTGGGTGTCACCAGGACCCAGGGTGGGGCTAAGGCTGGGGCAGCCATTCCTAACCTGTCATCTGTCCCCCAGCTGGCAGCTGATGGCACAGTCATGAACACCTTTGCCCACAAGTGCCAACTACCAGAAGATGTGGACCCTACATCAGTGACCTCGGCCCTTCGAGAGGACGGCAGCCTCACCATCCGGGCGCGGCGTCACCCCCACACAGAACACGTCCAGCAGACCTTCCGGACGGAGATAAAAATCTGAGGGTCTCCCTACCCCTGGCCTCCCCCCATCTCCTCCCCCACTGGCCTGCTGGTGAGGTCACCATGACTCCTGACAATGGCTCCTGAGAACATCTCAGCCTAGGCCCCAGTCACTCCACAATACTCTTAGGCCCCAGGTGGGTCACCCCCGCCCCAAACTAGGGCCCTCCTCTCCATCCAAGGCAGTGCAGGGACCCGCTTACCCTCACCCAGATGGACCCTCCCTATCTCTTAGTTCACAATACAGGGGCTGAGCTACCGACCTGGGGAGCAAGACGGGAACAGTCTGTAACACAGAGTGGTGGTATCAATGGCATTTCTGCAGGGCAGGGGACCAGGGGCCCTCCTGGCAAGTGGACTATGAAAGGCTGGCCACCGAGCAGTGCTTCTGGCCTAGGCAGACTGCCTCAGGGAAGCCAGAGAGGTAGCCATGACTGTCACCTCCCTTGTAACTCTCGAAGTCTCAAACCCAGGGCTACCTGTCACCCTGAGCCTCTAACAGCTACCTGTACCAGGCCAGGACACCTGTACCTAGATATGGTTTATCAAACGAATATGGTTCCTATCTCTAACTGCTGGTGCATGAGGCCAGAGCCCCAGGCTCCTCTACACAGAGAAGGTCTCTGTGGGAGGAAGAGGAAGAGCCAGAACTTGTACACACACATACACACGCCATTGTCCTGTCCCTTAAACACTCATTCAAAGCATTCTAGACTCACACTTGGCATTTCTGTTTCCATCAATGGAGACGTGGCGTCTCTGAGCCAGTTGGATGCCCAGGGTTGTCTCTGGTCAGCCCTCTCTCAGCCTCCCATCTCTGTGTACTGGGGAGACATCCCCCTCCCTTCCACCTCTCCTGAGTCACATGCCCTGCTTCACCCTAACTGCAGGTGGTGGCCACAGGAAGAGCCTCAAACCAGATCCCTTCTGGCCCCCAAATCCAGGGCAAAAACCTTTGTCAGCCTTAACCCTGGGGAACCTGGGCTCTCAGTCCTCATGTGTAAAATCAGGTGTAAAAGGGGGGAGAAGCTCACTTTTAGTTGGGGTCCCTGGGGGCTCAGGCTCCTGAAGTCTTGGGACCCTCCGGATAGGGAGGGGGATGGGTTCGTGGGAGGATAGTCTCTAAAACCTGTACACAATAAAAGGACAATATGACAGACTTGTGGACACCCCACCTGAAGATCTACCTGGAAGGAGGGGCGGAGAGCGTGGGGAGGATTTCTGGGCTGGGGAAGGAAGCTTAAGGGGGTTCTATGTCTGGGGGTGGGGGTGGAAAGAGGCAGCCTGTTCTCAAAGCCGCTGGCAGAAATCCCGGTGTTATTCTTCAGAAACGCTTAATACACCCAGTCTCCCGGCGGCCTGCCCTTCCCTTTGGATTCGTTCTTTAGTTCAAGAGGAATGTCTGAGCTGGACTCACCCAGCACTGTGTTCTGCGCTATCACACGCCAAGGGCTACAACTTCGGCTTTCTCCTGGATGAGGCCTCTGAGGCCCAGAGAAGCTAAGTGATTGGCCCAAGCTCACACAGATCCGAACATACAGCCAATTGGAATCAGGGAGTAGGGTCGCTGCAGGGTGGGGTGCTGGATGGTTGTAAGCATGGCGTGTTCTGGGGGGAGGGGGTCTCCTGGCTCCTTACATCCCCCCCCCCCAGGAGCTACTGAAATCAGAGTGTCGGGCTGCTCCCCAGAGCAGCTCCGTTGGCGGCCGAGGTCGGAACAGGGAGGGAAGGTGGGGGCGCAGTATTTCCAGCCTCGTGAGTCACGGATTCCGCTGGGCTATTTGCAGCCCCAACACTCATCAGCGCGGGGCTGGGGCGGGGGGCGGGGCTGACAACCTTCCCCACTCGACCCCCACCCGAGGTCAGGTTCACCTTGGCAAGAAGACCACGTCAGCCTGAGAGCCAGCGCTGGAAGGGGTACTGCCCCAGAGGTGGGTGGGGTGGGTTGTGTCGCCCATCCCAGGTCCTTGTAGGCTGCTCCATAGGTCGCAGCCACTGCACAGGTTCCTGCCGCTGGAAACCGGGTTCTTCTGGTCTAAGGGAGCCCTGGGCTGTCACTCCAGCCAAGGTGACCCTGCTGACCGGGAGGGGAGGGCGGGGATACGGGGGACGGCCATCCACGAGTCTCTCCTCAGCTCCGCCTGCTGGGGCACCAGGGTTGACCCACCCTTTGTAGACTAAATATAGGCCTGGCTGCAGGTCCTGCACCCCTCCCCCACTGCTGAAGCTTAATTCTGAGAGCCCCATTCCTTGAGTGCCCAGTATGAGCCAGACAGCCCGGCAATCCTGAGAGAAAGATTGTATTATCGTTCACAAGGATAGATGCGGAGACTCAGAGGGGTCAAGTAAATAGTCTAAAGTCGTCCAGCTTGGAAGTGCCATCGCTGCGACTTGGATTCTTGCCAGGAAAACTCTCTGTTGGTCTGGGCTGACATCCTCCCCTCTCCCCCAGACATGGAAGCCCTTACTTCTTCAGAATACAGAGGGAAGGGGGATTCCTATGTCTTGTAACTTTGGGGAAAGACCTGTATATCAGCCAGGAGAAGTTGAAAAGATGGAGCCCTCGGAGCGGAGCACTATGGAGATGCCAAGCCAGGTGCAACCCAAGGCACCAGGGGATAAGAGGACCAAAGGCCAAAGACTCCCTCCTACAAGCCATACAGATCAGATCCAAGAGTTTAGTCTCAAAAGCAGCGTCCTGGCCGGGTGTAGTTTGGGAGAGTGTCCATCTTGTAAGCTCTGGGTGTGGGGGGTGCATGTCTGAAATCCCAGCACCATGGGACCCCACTACAGAGTCCAAAGTTATCCTTGGCTACACAGTTTGAGGCTCAGGCTATATTAGAACCTCTCTAACACACACACACACACACACACACACACACACACACACACACACACACACACACAGAGAGAGCAGTCCCAGGCCTAATGCCTGTACGTCTTGCAGATTGTCTTCAGCAGAGTTTGAGCCATGCAAACAGCACGTGCCTGGTGCCGAGAAGCCGACCCGTCCATTTGCTTGGCCAGCCTAGGTCTGGTGGATCCAGTTCAAACTCTATACGATAACGAGGCCCAGGCTCAGTGACGGATAGGGCCTCACCCAGAGTCACACGGGAACAGCATTCCCATAGTTCAGTCAGAAGTGTGCACTAAAGATGCCCGAACTCCAACCCTTAGTCCAGACCTACATCCCCTCCTGTGTGCTCTCCACTCGCTTCCCAGTCTACTGCTCTTGCTCCCAAATCTGTCACCGAAAAGATTAAAGGAGCCTCAGTCCTGGAAGCGGGCCACCTAGGAACAAATCTTGGCTTTATGGCCTCTAAGCAGTGTGTCACTGAGCCAGTGGCTTATGCTCTTTGTACTCTGTAATGGCTGCAGCCACATGTAACCACACTGTCCCTAGGCCATCAGGACTTGTTCTTGGGCTGATCCTTCCCACCACAGAAAAGAAATTGAGGGTGGAGCTGTGTTGTACTTCCTGAACCCCCTCTGAGAAGAAGCATTCTGCCTGGAAGCTTTAGGCCCCTCAGACAACTGGCCCTTACCTGGTGCCGTCTGTGAGCTCGAAACTATCTAGAACATACAGGAACAGGTCTGTTTCCGAAAAGTTTGCAAGTCAACCAAAGACATAGTTTATGCACAGAGAACTGTTTTATTAGAATTTCAAAAGAAAAAAACCCCAGAGCTGGTGGCTGTCCATCTCAGTAGGAGGAAAATGAAAGGCAAGGGAAAAAAAAAGTGTTCTCTGAGTTAAGCCATACATTCGGAGAGGACGCTTTAGAGGAAAGAGTAAGGAAGCCGGGTGTACTCACACTCTGGGCAGCAGGCAGCGTCTGAACCTGAGGGACAAAAATCACAGAAAGGAAACGCTGGGACTTTCTGAGTCAGAACTCAGCCAAACCTC
>NC_047662.1:13436087-13438587 GCF_011762505.2 Arvicanthis niloticus | reverse complement strand
ACAGCCAGGGCTACACAGAGAAACCTCGTCTAGAAAAAACAAAACAAAACAAACAAACAAACAAACAAAAGAAATGATTGAGTTAGATGCTACGCTAGCCCATACAGGTACACACACACACACACACACACACACACACAATTGGTCTAGTCTGATGCTCTGTCATGCAGGCTTGTGGACCATACCATAAATAAACAAGGTCTAGATCCAAGAGGGAAGCTGGGGGAACTTAGACAGAGGAGGAAACAAGGTTCAGTTAGCGTGGGTGCTGGTGGCCTGTAGGGAGCCCCATAGAATCCTCACCACCCTTATAATAATATACTGATATCCCGGGGTAGTCTGCCTGGGGATCCCTGTTTTAACTGTTCTACCATGTTCCCCAGCTCCGAGCTCAGCACAGGGCAGAAGCACGCGTAAATGAAGTAAAATGGATTTATTCATGAAGAAACACTCAGCAGCGCTGTCTACATCTAAAGCCTGTGGGTTTGATTTATAGGTTACTCATTTGCTGTGGAGACAGGGTCTCCTGTGTAGCCTGGCTCTCTTAGATGTTTTGCCAAAGCATGATGGGGCTTCAGATCTGTCAGGTGTGGGTTTGTAATCCCAGCAGTTGGGAAGATGAGTTGGGAGAAATGTCATTTTGAGATCAGCCTAAATTAGACAGAGGTGGCGCCTTTAATCCCAGCACTGGGGGTGGTGTGTATTTGGGGAGGGGTAGAGAAGCAGGTAGATCTCTGAGTTTGAGGCCAACCCTAGTCTACAGAGCAAGTTCCAGGACAGTCAGGGCGACCTTGTCTCAAAAAACCAAAAGAAGAGGAGGAGGAGGAAGAGGAAGAAGAGGAGGATAAGCCATCACCGCCATTTGTTGCATGCACCCCCACCTCACTCCACTGCTGCCCAGAGTTTCTCTGCGTTGCCCTGGCTGTTCTGGAACTCAATCTGTAGACCAGGCTGGATACAAACACAGAAATCTACCTCCCTCTGTCTCCTGGGTCCTGGGACTAATGGTGTGTGCTGCCATAGTACACAAAACACTCCCCAACCCCACCACACACACACACACACACACACACACACACACACACACACACACACACACACACACCAGAAGATGGCTCAGAAGTCGTTCTCTGGTGTCATGCATACACACACACAATACATTAATTTAAACAACAACAAAAAGTAACTTCTCTAGTTATGCAAATAACATCCCAGATCTCTTCCCTACCTGGTCTTAATTTTTCCCCAGCTCAGAGGACTCTATGCTCTGGTTTGCTGGTTAATACACTGACTACGGGAAGCCACTGGCAGCAGCCATAGCCCCAGCATCAGTCCCCTGCCTGCTCACTGCCCCTCAGCTGGTCTTTTTCTCAGCATGGAGATGCCACTGCCCCATCTTACCCGAGCTCGTCTCCACACTAGAATTCTTAAAGCTGGCTCTCCAGTTCCTGGAGTCCTTGGAGGAAGCCATGTCTCCCGGTGCCTGTCTGACAGTGTCCTTCACCACAGCTTCCAGAATGTGGAAGAGCCGTCCTACCCTGGAGCCAAACCCTTCATAGTCATCAGGACCCTGGGGGACTTCTGACCCTTGGGCAGTGCTTTGATCTGAAAGGTTATAACAACAGGTTGTTGGGTGTAGGTTGTTGGGGAGAGGCTTCCTAAGGGGCAGATAATATCTTTTCCTGGTGCAGCTCCTTCCTGACTTGGGATAGCTCTTTGGAAGCTTCTCAGCAAGGCCTCAATTCCCTCCAGATCCAGTTATTCCTTTGGCTTTTCATTTATTCACTTTTAAAAAAATGTCTTGATGCCGGGTGGCGGTGGCACACGCCTTTAATCCCAGCACTTGGGAGGCAGAGGCAGGCGGATTTCTGAGTTCGAGGCCAGCCTGGTCTACAGAGTGAGTTTCAGGACAGCCAAGGCTATACAGAGAAACCCTGTCTCGAAAAACAAAAACAAAAAAAAAACAAAAAAGAAGAAGAAGAAGAAGAAGAAGAAGAAGAAGAAGAAGAAGAAGAAGAAGAAGAAGAAGAAGAAGAAAAATGTCAAAAAAAAAAAAAAGAAAAAAGAAAAATGTCTTGATAAACAAATAACTTGCTGTTTTAAAATTTCTGATTCTCTTGCCTCAGCCTCCCAGTGATGGGATGACAGACATGGGCCACCATGCCTGGCTGTGTGACCGTATGTCAACACAAAAACCAGAACTCTCACCTTAATGAAAATAAAAGTTTATTTGGGAGCCAATTTGAGTGATCTTGGCCCTGGGACCCCAGTTTTGGACTACCCTAAATTCCATGTTTCAGTGCAGAATTCTTTTTTTTGGTAGTTTCACAGAACAGAGAAAGTCATAAATCAAAGCAACTTTAAAATATATTGGTGGGGGGCTGGGGAGATGGCTTAGCTGCTCTTCCAGAGGTCCTGAGTTCAATTCCCAGCAACCACATGGTAGCTCATAACCATCTATAATGTGATCTGATGCCCTCTTCTGGCATGCAGGTGTGCA